>NC_060193.1:11965801-11978301 GCF_021184085.1 Oncorhynchus gorbuscha
ACTGTCCTCATACATACACATACTGTCCACATACACACGCATACTGTCCACATACACACACATACTGTCCACATACACACGCATACTGTCCGCATACACACGCATACTGTCCACATACACACACATACTGCTTCACCGAGTTTAACCTGTCTAGGACACATACCGCTAGCAGAACCCCCCCCCCAACATTCCGCTGAAAAGGCAGCGTGGGGTATTCAAAAATATATTTTTTAAATATTTAACTTTCACACATTAACAAGTCCAATACAGCAAATGAAAGATAAACATCTTGTTAATCTATCCATCGTGTCCGATTTAAAAAATGTTTTACAGCAAAAACACAACATATATTTATTACATTTACATTACATTTAAGTCATTTAAGACGCTCTTAAGAGCACTTACAAATTGCCATTTTATGACATCCAGTGGGACAGTCACTTAACAATAGTGCATCTAAAACTTAGGGGTGGGGTGAGAGGGATTACTTAACCTATCCTAGGTATTCCTTAAAGAGGTGGGGTTTCAGGTGTCTCCGGAAGGTGGTGATTGATCCGCTGTCCTGGCGTCGTGAGGGAGTTTGTTCCACCATTGGGGGCCAGGGCAGCGAACAGTTTTGACTGGGCTGAGCGGGAGCTGTACTTCCTCAGTGGTAGGGAGGCGAGCAGGCCAGAGGTGGATGAACGCAGTGCCCTTGTTTGGGTGTAGGGCCTGATCAGAGCCTGGAGGTACTGAGGTGCCGTTCCCTCACAGCTCCGTAGGCAAGCACCATGGTCTTGTAGCGGATGCGAGCTTCAACTGGAAGCCAGTGGAGAGAACGGAGGAGCGGGGTGACGTGAGAGAACTTGGGAAGGTTGAACACCAGACGGGCTGCGGCGTTCTGGATGAGTTGAAGGGGTTTAATGGCACAGGCAGGAGCCCAGCCAACAGCGAGTTGCAGTAATCCAGACGGGAGATGACAAGTGCCTGGATTAGACCTGCGCCGCTTCCTGTGTGAGGCAGGGTCGTACTCACGGATGTTGTAGAGCATGAACCTACAGGAACGGGCCACCGCCTTGATGTTAGTTGAGAACGACAGGGTGTTGTCCAGGATCACGCCAAGGTTCTTGGCGCTCTGGGAGGAGGACACAATGGAGTTGTCGACCGTGATGGCGAGATCATGGAACGGGCAGTCCTTCCCCGGGAGGAAGAGCAGCTCCGTCTTGCCGAGGTTCAGCTTGAGGTGGTGATCCGTCATCCACACTGATATGTCTGCCAGACATGCAGAGATGCGATTCGCCACCTGGTCATCAGAAGGGGGAAAGGAGAAGATTAATTGTGTGTCGTCTGCATAGCAATGATAAGAGAGACCATGTGAGGTTATGACAGAGCCAAGTGACTTGGTGTATAGCGAGAATAGGAGAGGGCCAAGAACAGAGCCCTGGGGACACCAGTGGTGAGAGCGCGTGGTGAGGAGACAGATTCTCGCCACGCCACCTGGTAGGAGCGACCTGTCAGGTAGGACGCAATCCAAGCGTGGCCGCGCCGGAGATGCCCAACTCGGAGAGGGTGGAGAGGAGGATCTGATGGTTCACAGTATCGAAGGCAGCCGATAGATCTAGAAGGATGAGAGCAGAGGAGAGAGAGTTAGCTTTAGCAGTGCGGAGCGCCTCCGTGATACAGAGGAGAGCAGTCTCAGTTGAATGACTAGTCTTGAAACCTGACTGATTTGGATCAAGAAGGTCATTCAGAGAGAGATAGCGGGAGAGCTGGCCAAGGACGGCACGTTCAAGAGTTTTGGAGAGAAAAGAAAGAAGGGATACTGGTCTGTAATTGTTGACATCGGAGGGATCGAGTGTAGGTTTTTTCAGAAGGGGTGCAACTCTCGCGAAGACGGAAGGGACGTAGCCAACGGTCAGGGATGAGTTGATGAGCGAGGTGAGGTAAGGGAGAAGGTCTCCGGAAATGGTCTGGAGAAGAGAGGAGGGGATAGGGTCAAGCGGGCAGGTTGTTGGGCGGCCGGCCGTCACAAGACGCGAGATTTCATCTGGAGAGAGAGGGGAGAAAGAGGTCAGAGCACAGGGTAGGGCAGTGTGAGCAGAACCAGCGGTGTCGTTTGACTTAGCAAACGAGGATCGGATGTCGTCGACCTTCTTTTCAAAATGGTTGACGAAGTCATCTGCAGAGAGGGAGGAGGGGGAGGGGGCGGAGGATTCAGGAGGGAGGAGAAGGTGGCAAAGAGCTTCCTAGGGTTAGAGGCAGATGCTTGGAATTTAGCGTGGTAGAAAGTGGCTTTAGCAGCAGAGACAGAGGAGGAAAATGTAGAGAGGAGGGAGTGAAAGGATGCCAGGTCCGCAGGGAGGCGAACCCTCCATTTCCGCTCGGCTGCCCGGAGCCCTGTTCTGTGAGCTCGCAATGAGTCATCGAGCCACGGAGCGGGAGGGGAGGACCGAGCCGGCCTGGAGGATAGGGGACATAGAGAGTCAAGGGATGCAGAGAGGGAGGAGAGGAGGGTTGAGGAGGCAGAATCAGGAGATAGGTGGGAGAAGGTTTGAGCGGAGGGAAGAGATGATAGGATGGAAGAGGAGAGAGTAGTTTAGAGAGCGAAGGTTGGGACGGCGCGATACCATCCGAGTAGGGGCAGTGTGGGAGGTGTTGGATGAGAGCGAGAGGGAAAAGGATACAAGGCAGTGGTCGGAGACTTGGAGGGGAGTTGCAGTGAGGTTAGTGGAAGAACAGCATCTAGTAAAGATGAGGTCGAGCGTATTGCCTGCCTTGTGAGTAGGGGGGAAGGTGAGAGGGTGAGGTCAAAAGAGGAGAGGAGTGGAAAGAAGGAGGCAGAGAGGAAAGAGTCAAAGGTAGACGTGGGGAGGTTAAAGTCGCCCAGAACTGTGAGAGGTGAGCCGTCCTCAGGAAAGGAGCTTATCAAGGCATCAAGCTCATTGATGAACTCTCCGAGGGAACCTGGAGGGCGATAAATGATAAGGATGTTAAGCTTGAAAGGGCTAGTAACTGTGACAGCATGGAATTCAAAGGAGGCGATAGACAGATGGGTAAGGGAGAAAGAGAGAATGACCACTTGGGAGAGATGAGGATCCCGGTGCCACCACCCCGCTGACCAGATGCTCTCGGGTGTGCGAGAACACGTGGGCGGACGAAGAGAGAGCAGTAGGAGTAGCAGTGTTGTCTGTGGTGATCCATGTTTCCGTCAGTGCCAAGAAGTCGAGGGACTGGAGGGGAGGCATAGGCTGAGATGAACTCTGCCTTGTTGACCGCAGATTGGCAGTTCCAGAGGCTACCGGAGACCTGGAACTCCACGTGGGTCGTGCGCTGGGACCACCAGAGTAGGGTGGCCGCGGCCACGCGGTGAGGAGCGTTTGTATGGTCTGTGCAGAGAGGAGAGAACAGGGATAAACAGACACATAGTTGACAGGCTACAGAAGAGGCTACGCTAATGCAAAGGAGATTGGAATGACAAGTGGACTACACGTCTCGAATGTTCAGAAAGTTAAGCTACGTAGCAAGAATCTTATTGACTAAAATGATTAAAATGATACAGTACTGCTGAAGTAGGCCAGCTGGCAGTGGGTGCGTTGTTGACACTACACTAATCAAGTCATTCCGTTGAGTGTAATAGTTTCTGCAGTGTTGCTATTCGGGGGCTAGCAGGCTAGCTAGCAGTGTTGTTTACGTTACGTTGCGTTAAAAGAACGACAATAGATGGCTAGCGAACCTAGAAAATCGCTCTAGACTACACAATTATCTTTGATACAAAGACGGCTATGTAGCTAGCTAAGTAGCTAGCTACGATCAAACAAATCAAACCGTTGTACTGTAATGAAATGAAGTGAAAATGTGATACAACCTGTGAATGCGACCGGGTAGTTGAGTTCTATACAGAAGACGTTGGCTAGCGTTGGCTAGCTGTTGACTAGCTAGCAGAGTCACCTACGTTAAGGACGACAAATAGCTGGCTAGCTAACCTCGGTAAATTAAGATAATAATATAATCACTCTAAGACTACACACTCTAAACCTAAACAACACAATTATCTTGGATACGATGATACGATGATACGAAGACAGCAAAGACAGCTATGTAGGTAGCTAACACTAAACTAATCAAGTCGTTCAGTTGAGTGTAAAAGTTTCTCAGTGCAGCTAATCAGTGGACGTTAGCTAGCTGGCTAGTGAAGACTACGTTAGGACGGCGAAATACGATAATTACGCAATTATCTTTGATACAAAGACGGCTATGTAGCTAGCTGAGAAGAAATTGCTAAGATAAGACAAATCAAACCGTTGTGATATAATGAAATATAATGAAAAAGTTATACTACCCGTTGGAGCGACGTGCAGATGCGACCACTCGCTCCAACCGGAACCGGAAATTTATGTTAGATCACCACCAAATCCCAAAAAACACACAGCCATTTTTCCCAGCCAAAGATTAGTCACAAAAGCAGGATTTTGTTGTCATATATATCCAATAACGTTCCAACCAGATCATTCGTTTTTGTCTTCAGGGTAATGGAACGCATGGCGATATCATGAGAAATGCGCATGACCACTGACTCAAATGGCTGCCATCCGGTCCCACATCACACTAGAGGCTTCATTCCACGTTCTACTGACTGGTGACATCTAGTGGAAGGCGTAGGAAGTGTGAAGAGATCCATATCTTACTGGGAAGTGAATAAGCGATGAGTTGAAAATCGACCAGCCCCAGAATTTCCACTTCCTGTTTGGAAGTTTGCCTGCCATTTGAGTTCTGTTATACTCACAGACATAATTCAAACCGTTTTAGAAACTTCAGAGTGTTTTCTATCCAATAGTAATAATAATACGCATATATCAGCCACTTGGACAGAGTAGGAGGCAGTTCATCATGGGCACGCAATTCATCCAAAGTGAAAATGCTGCCCCCTATCCCTAAACAGAGACATCTCAACATCAACTGCTCAGAGGAGACTGCTTGAATCAGGCCTTCATGGTCGAATTGCTGCAAGAAATCACTACTAAAGGACACCAATAAGAAGAAGAGACCTGCTTGGGCCAAGAAGCAGGAGTAATGGACATTAGACCGTTTTGGTCTGATGTATCCAAGTTTGTGATTTTTGCTTCCAACTGGTGTCTTTGTGAGACGCAGAGTAGGTGAACTGATGATCTCTACGTGTGTGGTTTCCACCGTGAAGCACGGAGGAGGAGGTGTGATGGTGTGGGGGTGCTTTGCTGGTGACACTGTCAGTGATTTATTCAGAATTCAAGGCACATAAACAGCATGGTTACCACAGCATTCTGCAGCGATATGCCATCCCATCTGGTTTGGGCTTAGTGGGACTGTCATTTGTTTTTCAACAGGACAATGACCCAGCACACCTCCAGGCTGTGTAAGGACTATTTGACCAAGAAGGAGAGTGATGGAGTGCTGCATCAGATACCCTGGCCTCCACAATCACCCGACCTCAACCCAATTGAGATGGTTTGGGATGAGTTGGACAGCCGAGTGAAGGAATAGCAGCCAACAAGTGCTTAGCATATCTGGGAACTCCTTCAAGACTGTTGGAAAAGCAATCCTCATGAAGCTGGTTGAGAGAATGCCAAGAGTGTGCAAAGCTGTCATCAAGGCAAGGGATGGCTTCTTTGAAGAATATAAAATATATTTGATTTGTTGAACACTTTTTTGGTTACTACATGATTTCATATGTGTTATTTCATAGTTGTGATGTAGCTCCTAACCCTAACACCTAACACAATGTAGAATATAGTCAAAATAAAGAAAAACCCTTGAATGAGTTGGTGTGTCTAAACTTTCGACTGGTACTGTACACACACACACACACACACACACACACACACACACACACACACACACACACACACACACACACACACACACACACACACACACACACACACACACACACACACACACACACACACACACACACAAACTCTCTCTCTCTCTCTCTCTCTCTCTCTCTCTCTCTCTCTCTCTCTCTCTCTCTCTCTCTCTCTCTCTCTCTCTCTCTCTCTTGGGACTGTGTGCCGTGCTGCGTTGTGTATAAGTGTGTATAGAGGCACTCAGTCCTTGTTGTTCCAGTGTGAAGCTATTAGAGGAAGACCTATTCATTATTTATACTCAATTTAGACAAGTCATTACAGAGAGAACAGTGTGTGCGTGCGTGCGTGTGCGTGCGTGCGTGCGTGCGTGCGTGTGTGTGTGTGTGTGTGTGTGTGTGTGTGTGTGTGTGTGTGTGTGTGTGTGTGTGTGCGTGCGTGCGTGCGTGCGTGCGTGCGTGCGTGCGTGCGTGCGTGTGTGTGTGTGTGTGACGTGCTGCACTATGTGTCTGTAAACAGCAGTGGTTAGTCTGTCCCCCAGTCATTATAGACCTCTACATTATTACACCTCCCTCTCTCTCTCTCCCCCTCTCTCCCCTCTCTCTCTCTCTCTCTCTCTCTCTCTCTCTCTCTCTCTCTCTCTCTCTCTCTCTCTCTCTCTCTCTCTCTCTCTCTCTCTCTCTCTCTCTCTCTCTCTCTCTCTCTCCCCTCACTCTTTCTCTATCCCTCTATCATCTCCCCTCTCTCTCTCTCTCTCTCTCTCTCTCTCTCTCTCTCTCTCTCTCTCTCTCCCCTCACTCTTTCTCTATCCCTCTATCATCTCCTCTCTCTCTCTCTCTCTGTCCCCTCACTCTTGCTATCCCTCTATCCTCTCCTCCCTCTCTCTCTGTCCCCCCACTCCATCTATCCTCTCCTCCCTCTCTCTCTGTCCCCCACTCTCTCTCTCTATCCTCTCCTCCCTCTCTCTCTGTCCCCCACTCCCTCTTTCCTCTCCTCCCTCTCTCTCTGTCCCCCACTCTCTCTCTATCCCTCTTCTCTCCCCTCTCACTATCTGCACCCTTCTCTCCAGCCACCTTTCTTTCATGAACCAACCTCTCTTCTCCATCTTTCCATTTCTCTTCTAGTCTTCTCTTCCTTCTTTCTCTCCCTCACTCTCTTAGATTCCTCCATCTCCCCCACTCCCTCTCTTCCTCTCTCTCTTCTCTCCTCAGTGTGATCTGGAGAGCTTCCAGGAAGCCTCTGCTGTCAGAGAGAATAAGTCTGATGCTCCAACTGTAACACACACACGGTTTGGCTCTTACAGAACATAATTCTATTACTGCTCTTTCAGAGAGGGAGAGAGAGAGGGATAGGGAGAGGGGAGAGAGAGGGAGAGGGGAGAGAGAGGGGAGACAGAGGGGAGAGAGAGGGAGACAGAGGGGGGAGACAGAGAGAAGAGAGAGGGAGAGAGAGAAAGGGAGAGAGAGAAAGGGGGAGAGGGAGAGAAAGGGGGAGAGGGAGAGAGAGGGGGGGAGGGAGAGAAGGAGGAGAGAGAGAGAAAGAAAGGAGAGAGAGAGAGAGAGAGAGAGAGAGAGAGAGAGAGAGAGAGAGAGAGAGTTGATTAATGCATACTGACATAGTCTGGTCTCTGTCAGTGGGAATACACAACTGTCCAGCTACCAAACACACACACACAGATAGATAGACGGACATATAGACAAATAGATAGTGAATGTATGTTATGTTGTCTGTCTGATGTATAGTAGTGTTGCTAGTGATGTTGTATTTCTGTTGTCGACCAGTTGACCTTGGTGTGTGTGTGTGGATGTGTTTAACTATTCTTGGGAGCAGAAGTCCCCTCAAGAACAGTAAACAAACAAATATTTGAGCAACTGGGTCCTTTTGTTGGTTCCCAGGAGGTCAAAGGTTATTTCTAGGGGGTTTAGGGTTAGAAATACATCAAGGGTTAGGAGCTAGGGTTAGGAGCTAGGTTTTAGGGTTAGAAATGCATTAAGGGTTAGGAGCTAGGTTTAGGAGCTAGGGTTAGGAGCTAGGTTTAGGGTTAGAAATGCATTAAGGGTTAGGAGCTAGGGTTAGGAGCTAGGTTTAGGGTTAGAAATGCATTAAGGGTTAGGAGCTAGGGTTAGGGGCTAGGTTTAGGGTTAGAAATGCATTAAGGGTTAGGAGCTAGGGTTAGGAGCTAGGTTTAGGGTTAGAAATGCATTAAGGGTTAGGAGCTAGGGTTAGGAGCTAGGTTTAGGGTTAGAAATGCATTAAGGGTTAGGAGCTAGGGTTAGGAGCTAGGTTTAGGGTTAGAAATGCATTAAGAGTTAGGAGCTAGGGTTAGGAGCTAGGTTTAGGGTTAGAAATGCATTAAGGGTTAGGAGCAAGGGTTAGGAGCTAGGGTTAGGAGCTAGGTTTAGGGTTAGAAATGCATTAAGGGTTAGGAGCTAGGGTTAGGAGCTAGGTTTAGGGTTAGGAGCTGGGGTTAGATTTAGGTTTAAGAGCTAGGGTTAGTTTTAGGGTTATGGGCCAGGGTTAAGTGCTAGGGTTAAGTGCTAGGGTTAAGAGCTAGGTTTAGTTTTAGGGTTAGAAGCCAGGGTTAGGTGGTAGGGTTAAGAGCTAGGCTTAGGTTTATGGTTAAGACCTAGGGTTAGTTTTAGGGTTGGATGCTAGGGTTAAGAGCTAGGGTTAGGGTTAGGGTTAGGTGCTAGGGTTAAGAGCTAGGATTAGTTTTAGGGTTAGGAGCTAGGAGTAGTTTTAGGGTTAGGAGCTAGGATTAGTTTTAGGGTTAGGAGCTTGGGTTAGGAGTGAGGGTTAGATTTAGGGTTAGGAACCAGGTTTAGGTTCAGGGTTAGGAGCTAGGGTTAGCTGTAGGGTTAGGAGCTAGGGTTAGGGTTAGTGTTAAGAGCTAGTGTTAGGTTTAGTGTTAGGAGCTAGGGTTAGGTTTAGGGTTAAGAGCTAGGGTTAGGGTTAAGAGTTAGGGTTAGGTTTATGGTTAGGAGCCAGATTTAGGATTAGGGTTAAGAGCTATGGTTAGTTTTAGGGTTAGGAGCTAGGGTTAGATTTAGGGTTAGCAGTGAGGGTTAGGAACCAGGATTAGGTTTAGTGTTTAGAGCTAGTGTTAGGTTTAGGGTTAGGAGCCAGGTTTAGGATTAGGGTTAAGAGCTATGGTTAGTTTTAGGGTTAGGAGCTAGTGTTAGGTTTAGGGTTAGCAGTGAGGGTTAGGAACCAGGATTAGGTTTAGTGTTTAGAGCTAGTGTTAGGTTTAGGGTTAGGAGCCAGGTTTAGGATTAGGGTTAAGAGCTATGGTTAGTTTTAGGGTTAGGAGCTAGGGTTAGGTTTAGGGTTAGGAGCTATGGTTAGGTTTAGGGTTAGGAGCTATGGTTAGGTTTAGGGTTAGGAGCTATGGTTAGGTTTGGTGTTCGGGGCTAGAGCTAGGTTTAGGGTTAGGAGCCAGGGTTAGGTTTAGGGTTACGAGCTAGGGTTAGGGTTAGTGTTAAGAGCTAGTGTTAGGTTTAGTGTTAGGAGCTAGGGTTAGGTTTAGGGTTAAGAGCTAGGGTTAGGTTTAAGAGTTAGGGTTAGGTTTAGGGTTAGGTTTAGGGTTAGGAGCTAGGGTTAGGTTTAGGGTTACGAGCTAGGGTTAGGTTTAGGGTTAAGAGCTAGGGTTAGGTTTAAGAGTTAGGGTTAGGGTTAGGTTTAGGGTTAGGAGCTTGGGTTAGGTTTGGTGTTCGGGGCTAGAGCTAGGTTTAGGGTTAGGAGCCAGGGTTAGGTTTAGGGTTACGAGCTAGGGTTAGGGTTAGTGTTAAGAGCTAGTGTTAGGTTTAGTGTTAGGAGCTAGGGTTAGGTTTAGGGTTAAGAGCTAGGGTTAGGTTTAAGAGTTAGGGTTAGGTTTAGGGTTAGGTTTAGGGTTAGGAGCTAGGGTTAGGTTTAGGGTTAAGATCTAGGGTTAGGTTTAGGAGCTAGGGTTATGTTTAGGGTTAGGAGCTAGGGTTAGGTTTAGGGTTAGGAGCTATGGTTAGTTTTAGGGTTAGGAGCTAGGGTTAGGTTTAGGGTTAGGAGCTATGGTTAGTTTTAGGGTTAGGAGCTAGGGTTAGGTTTAGAGTTAGGAGCTTGGGTTAGGTTTGGTGTTCGGGGCTAGAGTTAGGTTTAGGGTTAGGAGCCAGGGTTAGGTTTAGGGTTAAGAGCTAGGGTTAGGGTTAGTGTTAAGAGCTAGTGTTGGGTTTAGGGTTAGGAGCTAGGGTTAGGTTTAGGGTTAAAAGCTAGGGTTCGGGTTAAGAGTTAGGGTTAGGGTTATAAACTAGTGTTAGGTTTAGTGTTAGGTTTAGAGTTAGGAGCTAGGGTTAGAGTTAGGAGCTTGGGTTAGGTTTGGTGTTAGGGGTTAGAGCTAGGGTTAGGTTTTGGGTTAGGAGCTAGGGTTAGGTTTAGGGTTAGGTTTAGGCTTAAGGGTTAGGTTAGGGTTAAGAGCTAGGGTTAGGAGTGAGGGTTAGGAGCTAGGGTTAGGTTTAGGGTTAGGTTTAGGGTTAGGAGTGAGGTTTAGGAACCAGGGTTAGGTTCAGGGTTAGGGTTATAAACTAGTGTTAGGTTTAGTGTTAGGTTTAGAGTTAGGAGCTAGGGTTAGAGTTAGGAGCTTGGGTTAGGTTTGGTGTTAGGGGTTAGAGCTAGGGTTAGGTTTTGGGTTAGGAGCTAGGGTTAGGTTTAGGGTTAGGTTTAGGCTTAAGAGCTAGGGTTAGGGTTAGGGTTAAGAGCTAGGGTTAGGAGTGAGGGTTAGGAGCTAGGGTTAGGTTTAGGGTTAGGTTTAGGGTTAGGAGTGAGGTTTAGGAACCAGGGTTAGGTTCAGGGTTAGGAGCTAGGGTTAGGTTTAGGGTTAAGAGCTAGGGTTAGGAGCTAGGGTTAGGAGTGAGGGTTAGGAGTGAGGGTTGGGTTGGGTTTAGGGTTAGGAACCAGGGTTAGGTTCAGGGTTAGGAGCTAGGGTTAGGTTTAGGGTTAAGAGCTAGGGTTAGGGTTAGGGTTAAGAGCTAGGGTTAGGGTTAGGGTTAGGAGTGAGGGTTAGGAGCGAGGGTTAAGAGCAGATGCTAGGTTTAGGGTTAGGAGCTAGGGTTAGGTTTAGGGTTAGGAGTGAGGTTTAGGAACCAGGGTTAGGTTCAGGGTTAGGAGCTAGGGTTAGGTTTACGGTTAAGAGCTAGGGTTAGGAGATAGGGTTAGGAGCTAGGGTTAGGAGTGAGGGTTAGGAGTGAGGGTTAGGAGCGAGGGTTAAGAGCAGGTGTTAGGTTTAGGGATAGGTTTAGGGTTAGGAGCTAGGGTTAGGTTTAGGGTTAAGAGCTTGGGTTAGGTTTAGGATTAGGAGTGAGGGTTAGGAACCAGGGTCAGGGTTATGTGCTAGGGTTAGGTTTAGGGTTAAGAGCTAGGGTTAGGTTTAGGGTTAGGTGCTAGGTGTAGGGTTAGGTGCTAGGTTTAGGTTTAGGGTTAAGAGCTAGTATTAGGTTTAGGGTTAGGAGTGAGGGTTAGGAACCAGGGTTAGGTTCAGGGTTAGGAGCTAGGGTTAGGTTTATGTTTAGGGTTAGGTGCTAGGGTTAAGAGCTAGGGTTCGTTTTAGGGTTAGGAGCTAGGGTTCGGTTTAGGGTTACGAGCTCGGATTAGTTTTAGGGTTAGGTGCTAGGGTCAGATTGAGGGTTAGGAGCTAGGGTTAGGTTCAGGTGCTAGGGTTAGGTTTGGGGTTAAGAGTTAGGTTTAGGGTTAGGAGCTAGAGTTAAGTTTAGTGTTAAGTGCTAGGGTTAGGTTTAGGGTTAAGAGCTAGTATTAGGTTTAGGGTTAGGAGTGAGGGTTAGGAACCAGGGTTAGGTTCAGGGTTAGGAGCTAGGGTTAGGTTTATGTTTAGGGTTAGGTGCTAGGGTTAAGAGCTAGGGTTCGTTTTAGGGTTAGGAGCTAGGGTTCGGTTTAGGGTTACGAGCTCGGATTAGTTTTAGGGTTAGGTGCTAGGGTCAGATTGAGGGTTAGGAGCTAGGGTTAGGTTCAGGTGCTAGGGTTAGGTTTGGGGTTAAGAGTTAGGTTTAGGGTTAGGAGCTAGAGTTAAGTTTAGTGTTAAGTGCTAGGGTTAGGTTTAGGGTTTGGAGCTAGGGTTAGATTTAGGGTTAGGAGCTAGGGTTAGGTGCTAGGGTTAGGGTTAGGAGCTAGAGTTTGGGTTCGGAACTAGGGTTCGGTTTAGTGTTAGGTTTAGAGTTAGGAGCTAGGGTTAGGTTTAGTGTTAGGAGCTAGGGTTAGGTTTAGTGTTAGGAGCTAGGGTTAGGTTTAGTGTTAGGAGCTAGGGTTAGGAGTCAGGTTTAGGTTTCGTGTTAGGTTTAGTGTTAGGAGCTAGATTTAGGTTTAGGGTTAGCTTTAGAGATAGGAGCTAGGGTTAGGTTTAGGGTTCAGTTTAGGGTTAGGTTTAGTGTTAGGAGCTAGGGTTTGTTTTTTGGTTAGGAGCTAGGGTTAGGTTAGGTTTAGGAGCTAGGGTTAGGTTTAGTGTTAAGAGCTAGGGTTAGGTTTGGTGTTAGGAGCGAGGGTTGGGAGTCAGGTTTAGGTTTCGTGTTAGGTTTAGTGTTAGGAGCTAGATTTAGGTTTAGGGTTAGCTTTAAAGATAGGAGCTAGGGTTAGGTTTAGGGTTCAGTTTGGGGTTAGGTTTAGTATTAGGAGCTAGGGTTGGGTTTAGTGTTAGGGGCTAGG
>NC_060193.1:11983301-11988301 GCF_021184085.1 Oncorhynchus gorbuscha
AGAGAGAATAAGGAGAGAGAGAATAAAGGAGAGAGAGAATAAAGGAGAGAGAGAATAAGGAGAGAGAATAAAGGAGAGAGAATAAAGGAGAGAGATAATAAGGAGAGAGAATAAAGGAGAGAGTGAGAGAGAGAATAAAGAAGAGAGAATAAAGGGGAGAGTGAGAGAGAGAATAAAGGGGAGAGAGAGAGAGAGAATAAAGGAGAGAGGGAATAAAGGAGAGAGTGAATAAAGGAGAGAGAATAAAGGAGAGAGAATAAAGGAGAGAGAATAAAGGAGAGAGGGAATAAAGGGGAGAGTGAATAAAGGGGAGGGAGAGAATAAGGAGAGAGAGAGAATAAAGGAGAGAGAGAATAAAGGAGAGAGAGAGAGGGGGAGAATAAAGGAGAGAGACAGGGAGAATAAAGGAGAGAGAGAGAGAGAATAAAGGATAGAGAGAATAAAGGAGAGAGAGAGAATAAAGGAGAGAGAGAGAATAAGGAGAGAATAAGGAGAGAGAATAAAGGAGAGAGAGAATAAGGAGAGAGAATAAAGGGAGGGAGAGAATAAGGAGAGAGAATAAAGGAGAGAGAGAGAATAAGGAGAGAGAATAAAGGAGAGAGAGAGAATAAGGAGAGAGAATAAAGGATAGAATAAAGGAGAGAGAGAGAATAAAGGGGAGAGAGAATAAGGAGAGAGAATAAAGGAGAGAGAGAGAGAATAAGGAGAGAGAATAAAGGGGAGAGAGAATAAGGAGAGAGAATAAAGGGGAGGGAGAGAATAAGGAGAGAGAATAAAGGAGAGAGAGAGAGAATAAGGAGAGAGAATAAAGGGGAGAGAGAATAAGGAAAGAGAATAAAGGAGAGAGAGAATAAAGGAGAGAGAGAATAAAGGAGAGAGAGAATAAGGAGAGAGAATAAAGGATAGAATAAAGGAGAGAGAGAATAAGGAGAGAGAGAATAAAGGAGAGAGAGAATAAAGGAGAGAGAGAATAAAGGAGAGAGAGAATAAGGAGAGAGAATAAAGGAGAGAGAGAATAAAGGAGAGAGAGAATAAAGGAGAGAGAGAATAAGGAGAGAGAATAAAGGATAGAATAAAGGAGAGAGAATAAAGGAGAGAGAGAATAAAGGAGAGAGAGAATAAAGGAGAGAGAGAATAAAGGAGAGAGAGAATAAGGAGAGAGAATAAAGGAGAGAGAGAATAAAGGAGAGAGAGAATAAAGGAGAGAGAGAATAAAGGAGAGAGAGAATAAAGGAGAGAGAGAGAATAAGGAGAGAGAATAAAGGAGAGAGAATAAAGGAGAGAGAATAATAAAGAGAGAGAGAGAATAAAGGAGAGAGAGAATAAGGAGAGAGAATAAAGGAGAGAGAGAATAAAGGAGAGAGAGAATAAGGAGAGAGAATAAAGGATAGAATAAAGGAGAGAGAGAATAAGGAGAGAGAGAATAAAGGAGAGAGAGAATAAAGGAGAGAGTGAATAAGGAGAGAGAATAAAGGAGAGAGAATAAAGGAGAGAGAGAATAAGGAGAGAGAATAAAGGAGAGAGTGAGAGAGAGAATAAAGAAGAGAGAATAAAGGGGAGAGTGAGAGAGAGAATAAAGGGAGAGAGAGAGAGAATAAAGGAGAGAGGGAATAAAGGAGAGAGGGAATAAAGGAGAGAGAATAAAGGAGAGAGAATAAAGGAGAGAGAATAAAGGATAGAATAAAGGAGAGAGAATAAAGGAGAGAGGGAATAAAGGAGAGAGGGAATAAAGGAGAGAGGGAATAAAGGAGAGAGGGAATAAAGGAGAGAGAATAAAGGAGAGAGAATAAAGGAGAGAGAATAAAGGAGAGAGAATAAAGGATAGAATAAAGGAGAGAGAATAAAGGGGAGAGTGAGAGAGAGAATAAAGGAGAGAGAGAATAAAGGAGAGAGGGAATAAAGGGGAGAGAGAGAGAGAGAATAAAGGAGAGAGAGAATAAAGGAGAGAGGGAATAAAGGAGAGAGAATAAAGGAGAGAGAATAAAGGATAGAATAAAGGAGAGAGAATAAAGGAGAGAGGGAATAAAGGGGAGAGTGAGAGAGAGAATAAAGGAGATAGAATAAAGGGGGGAGAGAGAGAGAGAATAAAGGAGAGAGGGAATAAAGGAGAGAGAATAAAGGGGAGAGAGAGAGAGAGAATAAAGGATAGAGAGAATAAAGGAGAGAGAGAGAATAAAGGAGAGAGAGAGAGAATAAGGAGAGAGAATAAAGGAGAGAGAGAATAAGGAGAGAGAATAAAGGGGAGGGAGAGAATAAGGAGAGAGAATAAAGGAGAGAGAGAGAATAAGGAGAGAGAATAAAGGAGAGAGAGAGAATAAGGAGAGAGAATAAAGGATAGAATAAAGGAGAGAGAGAGAATAAAGGGGAGAGAGAGAATAAGGAGAGAGAATAAAGGAGAGAGAGAGAGAATAAGGAGAGAGAATAAAGGGGAGAGAGCATAAGGAGAGAGAATAAAGGAGAGAGAGAATAAAGGAGAGAGAGAATAAGGAGAGAGAATAAAGGATAGAATAAAGGAGAGAGAATAAAGGAGAGAGAGAATAAGGAGAGAGAGAATAAAGGAGAGAGAGAATAAAGGAGAGAGAGAATAAAGGAGAGAGAGAATAAGGAGAGAGAATAAAGGAGAGAGAATAAAGGAGAGAGAGAATAAGGAGAGAGAATAAAGGAGAGAGTGAGAGAGAGAATAAAGAAGAGAGAATAAAGGGGAGAGTGAGAGAGAGAATAAAGGAGAGAGAATAAAGGGGAGAGAGAGAGAGAGAATAAAGGAGAGAGGGAATAAAGGAGAGAGAATAAAGGAGAGAGAATAAAGGATAGAATAAAGGAGAGAGAATAAAGGAGAGAGGGAATAAAGGGGAGAGTGAGAGAGAGAATAAAGGGGGGAGAGAGAGAGAGAATAAAGGAGAGAGGGAATAAAGGAGAGAGAATAAAGGGGAGAGAGAGAGAGAGAATAAAGGAGAGAGGGAATAAAGGAGAGAGAATAAAGGGGAGAGAGAGAGAATAAAGGGGAGAGAGAGAATAAAGGGGAGAGTGAGAGAGAGAATAAAGGGGAGAGAGAGAGAGAATAAAGGGGAGAGAGAGAATAAAGGGGAGAGAGAGAGAGAGAATAAAGGGTAGAGAGAGAGAGAATAAAGGGGAGAGAATAAAGGAGAGAGAATAAAGGGGAGAGAGAGAGAGAGAATAAAGGGGAGAGAGAGAATAAAGGGAGAGTGAGAGAGAGAATAAAGGGGAGAGAGAGAGAATAAAGGGGAGAGAGAGAATAAAGGGGAGAGAGAGAGAATAAAGGGGAGAGAGAGAGAGAGAATAAAGGGGAGAGAGAGAGAGAGATAAAGGGGAGATAGAGAGAGAATAAAGGGGAGAGAGAGAGAGAATAAAGGGGAGAGAGAGAGAGAATAAAGGAGAGAGAGAATAAAGGAGAGAGAGAGAGAATAAAGGAGAGAGAGAGAGAAATAAAGGGGAGAGAGAGAGAATAAAGGGGAGAGAGAGAGAATAAAGGGGAGAGAGAGAGAGAGAATAAAGGGGAGAGAGAGAGAATAAAGGGGAGAGAGAGTATAAAGGGGAGAGAGAGAGAGAATAAAGGGGAGAGAGAGAGAATAAAGGAGAGAGAGAGAGAGAGAATAAAGGGGAGAGAGAGAGAATAAAGGAGAGTGAGAGAGAGAGAGAATAAAGGAGAAAGAGAGAGAATAAAGGGGGAGAGAGAGAGAGAATAAAGGGGAGAGAGAGAGAATAAAGGGGAGAGAGAGAGAATAAAGGGGAGAGAGAGAGAATAAAGGGGAGAGAGAGAGAGAGAATAAAGGAGAGAGAGAGAGAAGGGTGGGTGGGCGGTAGCTCCTGTCATGTCTGCAGTGTGGAACTAGGTCAGGCGTCACATTCATTAACATCCCCCACACACACACACACACACACACACACACACATGCTCCGCTCAGACACATGCACGCACACACCACACACACACAAAGCTGGCTAGAACACACAGACACACACACACACAGACTCTGGGACAGACTGCTAAATGCAAAACACTATACACACGCAAAGACATACACACACACACACCATACCCCCCCCCCCCTCGAGCTCTCCTTTCTCACACTACATACCCAGCCACGTTACAGCCCCCTGCCCCACATCGAGCCCCCTTGCTGGGCTGACATCAGGCAGGCAGCCCCCTGTAGCGCTGGAGCTCTAGTTAGCATTAGCCACGAGGAACCATTGATTGATTCACTGTAATTTCATTATGTGATTTAAAGACACACACTTCATATATCTACACTACATTCCACCCTCCTCTGTAGTGTACACTACTTAACTACATTCCACCCTCCTCTGTAGTGTACACTACTTAACTACATTCCACCCTCCCCTGTAGTGTACACTACTTAACTACATTCCACCCTTCTCTGTAGTGTACACTACTTAACTACATTCCACCCTCTTCTGTAGTGTACACTACTTAACTACATTCCACCCTCCTCTGTAGTGTACACTACTTAACTACATTCCATCCTCCTCTGTAGTGTACACTACTTAACTACATTCCACCCTCTGTAGTGTACACTACTTAACTACATTCCACCCTCCTCTGTAGTGTACACTACTTAACTACATTTCAAAGGAATAGCTATTAAGACCCTACTTGTACTTCTGCTGTAGTGTTTCCTTCATAGTGCATTAGTGTGTACTTCTTAGTGTAGTAGTGTGTACTTCTTAGTGTAGCAGTGTGTACTTCTTAGTGTAGCAGTGTGTACTTCTTAGTGTAGCAGTGTGTACTTCTTAGTGTAGTAGTGTGTACTTCTTAGTGTAGTAGTGTGTACTTCTTAGTGTAGCAGTGTGTACTTCTTAGTGTAGCAGTGTGTACTTCTTAGTGTAGTAGTGTGTACTTCTTAGTGTAGTAGTGTGTAATTCTTAGTGTAGCAGTGTGTACTTCTTAGTGTAGTAGTGTGTACTTCTTAGTGTAGTAGTGTGTACTTCTTAGTGTAGTAGTGTGTACTTCTTAGTGTAGC
>NC_060193.1:11993301-12065801 GCF_021184085.1 Oncorhynchus gorbuscha
GTGTGTGTGTGTGTGTGTGTGTGTGTGTGTGTGTGTGTGTGTGTGTGTGTGTGTGTGTGTGTGTGTGTGTGTGTGTGTGTGTGTGTGTGTGTGTGTGTGTGTGTGTGTGTGTGTGTGTGTGTGTGTGTGTGTGTGTGTGTGCGAGTGCGAGTGTGTGTGCGAGTGTGTGTGCGAGTGTGTGTGCGTGTTTGTGTGTGTTTTAGTGGTGGCAGGGAAAGGCTATACATCTTTGGAATGTGCTGGCTTTGTGATAACCAGGGGAGAGAGGGATGCAGGGAGCAACGGAGGGATGGGGAGGGAGGGAGCAACGGAGGGATGGGGAGGGAGGGAGGGATGGGGAGGGAGCAACGGAGGGATGGGGAGGGAGGGAGGGATGGGGAGGGAGGGGGGAGGGAGCAACGGAAGGATGGGGAGGGAGGGAGGGATGGGGAGGGAGGGAGGGAGGTAGGGAGCAACGGAAGGATGGGGAGGGAGGGAGGGAGGGAGCAACGGAGGGATGGGGAGGGAGGGAGGGAGCAACGGAGGGATGGGGAGGGAGGGAGGGAGCAACGGAGGGATGGGGAGAGGGGGAGGGAGGGAGGTAGGGAGCAACGGAAGGATGGGGAGGGAGAGAGGGAGGGAGGGAGCAACGGAGGGATGGGGAGGAAGGGAGGGAGGGAGGGATGGGGGAGAGGGGGAGGGATGGGGAGGGAGGGATGGGGGAGGGAGGGAGCAACGGAGGGATGGGGAGGAAGGGAGGGAGCAACGGAGGGATGGGGAGGGAGGGAGGGAGCAACGGAGGGATGGGGAGGGAGGGAGGGAGCAACGGAGGGATGGGGAGGGAGGGATGGGGAGGGAGGGAGGTAGGGAGCAACGGAAGGATGGGGAGGGAGGGAGGGATGGGGGAGAGGGGGAGGGATGGGGAGGGAGGGATGGGGGAGGGAGCAACGGAGGGATGGGGGAGGGATGGGGGAGAGGGGGAGGGAGGGAGCAACGGAGGGATGGGGAGGGAGGGAGGGAGGGATGGGGAGGGAGGGAGGGAGGGATGGGGAGGGAGGGAGCAACGGAGGGATGGGGAGGGAGGGAGGGATGATGAGGGAGGGAGGTAGGGAGCAACGGAGGGATGGGGAGGGAGGGAGCAACGGAGGGATGAGGAGGGAGGGAGCAACGGAGGGATGGGGAGGGAGGGAGGGATGATGAGGGAGGGAGCAACGGAGGGATGGGGAGGGAGGGAGGGATGGGGAGGGAGGGAGGGATGGGGATGGAGGGAGGTAGGGAGCAACGGAAGGATGGGGAGGGAGGGAGGGAGCAACGGAGGGATGGGGAGGGAGGGAGGGATGGGGAGGGAGGGAGGGATGGGGAGGGAGGGAGCAACGGAAGGATGGGGAGGGAGGGAGGGAGCAACGGAGGGATGGGGAGGGAGGGAGGGATGGGGGAGGGAGGGAGGGAGGGATGGGGGAAGCATTGCTCACGTGGGAACGACTGATTGGGGACAGTCTAGATGGCCAACACAAACAAATAGCCTTGGCTCTGGGAACCACTTGGAACACACACAGTTATTTACGACCCCACCGGTCGGGAAGGAAGGAGGCCATGTTTTATAACAAAGCAGGGAAACGACTTGTCTGGCTGTGGGTCTTTTTTGTTCTTAGACATACCTTTATTTGGATAGGCATTTCATTTCTCTCTGCACCCTGAACCAAATCTCCTGTGCATGTTTTTGGTCATGAAAGGAAAGCATTTTGTTATCATGAAAATTAGCACATTTTCTACATTTTGCTTCTCTGTTATGTCTATATCTGACCATTATCTTTCTCCCCCCCCCTCTCTCTCCAGGAGCAGATCCCAGGTCTTCAGGACCCATCTGTCCCCCGTTCAACCCAGACCAACTACAACAACCTGCTGCTCATCAGGAGGCACCTACAACAGGTACTGAGGGAGGTAGAGAGAGAGAGATAGAGGTAGAGGGAGAGGGAGAGGTAAGGAGGGGGTAGAGAGAGAGATAGAGGTAGAGGGAGAGGTAAGGAGAGAGATAGAGAAAGAGGTAGAGGGAGAGGTAAGGAGGGGGGTAGAGAGAGGTAGAGAGAAAGAGGTAGAGGTAGAGGTAGAGGGAGAGGTAAGGAGGGGGAGAGAGAGAGGTAGAGAGAGAAAGAGGTAGAGGGAGAGGGAGAGGTAAGGAGGGGGTAGAGAGAGAAAGAGGTAGAGGGAGAGGGAGAGGTAAGGAGGGGGTAGAGAGAGAAAGAGGTAGAGGGAGAGGTAAGGAGGGGGTAGAGAGAGAGAGAGAGAGGTAGAGGGAGGGTAAGAGGTAGAGGGAGAGGTAAGGAGGGGGGTAGAGAGAGGTAGAGAGAAAGAGGTAGAGGGAGAGGTAAGGAGGGGGAGGGGGTAGAGAGAGGTAGAGAGAAAGAGGTAGAGGGAGAGGTAAGGAGGGGGTAGAGAGAGAAAGAGGTAGAGGTAGAGGGAGAGGTAAGGAGGGGGGGGTAGAGAGAGAGAGAGAAAGAGGTAGAGGGAGAGGTAAGGAGGGGGGTAGAGAGAGAGAGATAGAGAAAGAGGTAGAGGGAGAGGTAAGGAGGGGGGAGAGAGAGAGAGGTAGAGAGAGGTAGAGAGAAAGAGGTAGAGGGAGAGGTAAGGAGGGGGTAGAGAGAGAGAGAGAAAGAGGTAGAGGGAGGGAGAGGTAAGGAGGGGGGTAGAGAGGGAGAGAGAAAGAGGTAGAGGGAGAGGTAAGGAGGGAGGTAGAGAGAGAGAAAAGAGAAAGAGGTAGAGGGAGAGGTAAGGAGGGGGGTAGAGAGAGAGAGAGGAGGTAGAGGGAGAGGTAAGGAGAGGGAAAGAGGTAGGGGGTAGAGAGAGAGAAAGAGGTAGAGGGAGAGGTAAGGGAGGGGGGAGTAGAGAGAGAGAGAAAGAGGTAGAGGGAGAGGTAAGGAGGGGGAGGGGGTAGAGAGAGAGAGAGAGAGAGAGAGAGAGGGGGTAAGAGAGAGAAAGAGGTAGAGGGAGAGGTAAGGAGGGAGGTAGAGAGAGAGAAAGAGAAAGAGGTAGAGGGAGAGGTAAGGAGGGGAGTAGAGAGAGAGAGAGAGAGAAGAGGTAGAGGGAGAGGTAAGGAGGGGGTAGAGAGAGAGAAAGAGGGAGAGGTAAGGAGGGGGTAGAGAGAGAGAGAGAAAAGATGTAGAGGGAGGTAAGGTAAGGAGGGAGGTAGAGAGAAAGAGAAAGAGGTAGAGGGAGAGGTAAGGAGGGGGTAGAGAGAGAGAGAGAGAAAGAGGTAGAGGGAGAGGTAAGGAGGGGGTAGAGAGAGGTAGAGAGAAAGAGGAGAGGGAGGGAGAGGTAAGGAGGGGGTAGAGAGAGAGAGACAGAGAAAGAGGTAGAGGGAGAGGTAAGGAGGGGGGAGAGAGAGAGAGAAAGAGGTAGAGGTAGAGGGAGAGGTAAGGAGGGGGTAGAGAGAGAGAGAGAAGAGGTAGAGGGAGAGGTAAGGAGGGGGTAGAGAGAGAAAGAGGTAGAGGGAGAGGTAAGGAGGGGGTAGAGAGAGAGAGAAGGGAGAGGTAGAGGGAGAGAGAGAGAAAAGAGAAAGAGGTAGAGGGAGAGGTAAGGAGGGGGTAGAGAGAGAGAGAGAAAGAGGTAGAGGGAGAGGTAAGGAGGGGGTAGAGAGAGGTAGAGAGAGAGTAAGGAGGGGGTAGAGAGAGGTAGAGAGAGAGGTAAGGAGGGGGGTAGAGAGAGGTAGAGAGTCAGGTAGAGAGAGATAGGGAGATAGGGAGGGAGATAGAGAGAGGTAAGGAAAGAGATAGAGAAAGAGGTAGAGAGAGAGGTAAGGAGGGGGGTAAGAGAGTCAGGTAGAGAGAGATAGGGAGGGAGATAGAGAGAGGTAAGGAGAGAGATAGAGAACGAGGTAGAGAGAGAGGTAAGGAGGGGGGTAGAGAGAGGTAGAGAGTCAGGTAGAGAGAGATAGGGAGAGAGGGAGGTAGAGAGGGAGGGAGATAGAGAAAGAGGTAGAGAGAGAGGTAAGGAGGGGGGTAGAGAGAGAGGTAAGGAGGGGGTAGAGAGAGGTAGAGAGTCGGGTAGAGAGAGATAGAGAGAGGTAAGGCGAGAGGGAGGTAGAGAGGGGGGTAGAGAGAGGTAGAGAGAGATAGGGAGAGAGGTAAGAGAGGGAGGTAGAGAGATAGAGAGAGGTAAGGAGAGAGGGAGGTAGAGAGGGGTAGAGAGGGAGAGAGAGAGAAATTGACCGACAGACAGACAGGTTCTTGGGCTTTTTAAAGTGTGTTTGTTTGTTTTTTGGCCAGTGTCTTTGTGTTAATAGATAAATACTGGGATGTTGTGTTGTTCACCAGGAACAGAAGAGGCAGATGGAACAGATGACTGAGTGTCAGCAGGGGGCAACATTCACAGGTACAGTCAAACTCCACACTAACATGTAAATATAAACTCAGCAAAAAAAGAAACGTCCCTTTTTCAGGACCCTGTCTTTCAAAGATCATTCGTAAAAATCCAAATAACTTCACAGATCTTCATTGTAAAGGGTTTAAACACTGTTTCCCAGGCTTGTTCAATGACCCATAAACAATTAATGAACATGCACCTGTGGAACGGTCGTTAAGACACTAACAGCTTACAGATGGTAGGCAATTAAGGTCAGTTATGAAAACTTAGGACACTAAAGAGTCCTTTTTACTGACTCTGAGAAACACCAAAAGAAAGATTCCCAGGGTCCCTGCTGATCTGTGTGAACGTGCCTTAGGCATGCTGCAAGGAGGCATGAGGACTGCAGATGTGGCCAGGGCACAATGTCCGTATCGTGAGATGCCTAAGACAGCGCTACAGGGAGACAGGACCAACAGCTGATCGTCCTCGCAGTGGCAGACCACGTGTAACAACACCTGCACAGGATCGGTACATCCGAACATCACACCTGCGGGACAGGTACAGGATGGCAACAACAACTGCCCGAGTTACACCAGGAACACACAATCCCTCCATCAGTGCTCAGACTGTCCGCAATAGGCTGAGAGAGGCTGGACTGAGGGCTTGTAGGCCTGTTGTAAGGCAGGTCCTCACCAGACATCACCGGCAACAACGTCGCCTATGGGCACAAACCCACCGTCACTGGGGGCTCTTCACTGACGAGTCGCGCTTTTGTCTCACCAGGTCTGATAGTCGGATTCGCGTTTATCGTCGAAGGAATGAGCGTTACACCGAGGCCTGTCCTCTGGAGAGGGATCATTTTGGAGGTGGAGGATCCGTCATGGTCTGGGGTGGTGTGTCACAGCATCATCGGACTGAGCTTGTTGTCATTGCAGGCAATCAACGATGTGCATTACAGGGAATACATCCTCTTCCCTCATGTGGTACCCTTCCTGCAGGCTCATCCTGACATGACCCTCCAGCATGACAATGCCACCAGCCATACTGCTCTTTCTGTGCGTGATTTCCTGCAAGACAGGAATGTCAGTGTTCTGCCATGGCCAGCGAAGAGCCTGGATCTCAATCCTATTGAGCACGTCTGAGACCTGTTGGATCGGAGGATGAGGGCTAGGGCCATTACCCCCAGACATGTCAAGTAACTTGCCGGTGCCTTGGTGGAAGAGTGGAGTAACATCTCACAGCAAGAACTGGCAAATCTGGTGCAGTCCATGAGGAGGAGATGCACTGCAGTACTTAATGCAGCTGGTGGCCACACCAGATACTGACTGTTACTTTAGATTTTTGCCCCCTTTGTTCAGGGACTATTCCATTTCTGTTAGTCACATGTCTGTGGAACTTGTTCAGTTTATGTGTCAGTTGTTGAATCTTATGTTCATACAAATATTTACACATAATAAGTTTGCTGAAAATAAACGCAGTTGACAGTGAGAGGACGTTTATGTCACGTTTTATTTCCCTATTCATTCCAGGAAGTATTATCTAAATAATCTTGGCTTTCATTATCTCTAGCAGGTACTCAACGTTACATGAAATTAGAAGTATGGATATTCTCTGGTCTTATAGTCGCTATCTCCTTCCCCCGCTATCTCCTTCCCCCGCTATCTCCTTCCCCCGCTATCTCCTTCCCTCGCTATCTCCTTCCCTCGCTATCTCCTTCCCCCGCTATCTCCTTCCCCCGCTATCTCCTTCCCCCGCTATCTCCTTCCCTTCCCCCGCTATCTCCTTCCCTATCTCTTCCCCGCTATCTCCTTCCCCCGCTATCTCCTTCCCCTCGCTCTCCTTCCCCTATCTCCTTCCCTCGCTCTCCTTCCCCTCCTTCTATCTCCTTCCCTCCTTCCCCCGCTATCTCCTCTCCTTCTCCTTCCCCCGCTATCTCCTTCCCCTCCTCTCCTTCCCTCGCTTCTCTTCTCTATCTCCTTCCCTCGCTATCTCCTTCCCTCGCTATCTCCTTCCCTCGCTATCTCCTTCCCTCGCTATCTCCTTCCCTCACTCCTTCCCCCGCTATCTCCTTCCCTCGCTATCTCCTTCCCCCGCTATCTCCTTCCCCCGCTATCTCCTTCCCCCGCTATCTCCTTCCCCCGCTATCTCCTTCCCTCACTTCTCTCTCTATCTCCTTGCCTCTTTCTAGGTGGTGGTCGGCCTCTCCCTTCAGATTGTGTTGGAGGCGGAGTTTACCCCCTGGGTGTTCCCCAGCTATCCCACGGTGGTCCCCTCCCATCTGGGCCCGGCCACCTCTCCCATCCCCCTGGGCATCCAGGCCACCCAGGCCAACCCGGACCCCCAGGATCTCTCACCCAAGTGGGCAGGCCGGGAGGCGCCTTCATGGGTGGTCCTCCAGGCTCCAAGCAGCCCCTCTATCTCCCTTCACAGGTCAGATAAACTAACAGTTGAGACAAGACAGTTGTTTTTGTGTTTCTCTTGCATTTCCTCATTCTCCTTGTTGTTGTTTACAGGGTGGAGAGTTTGTTGGTGCTGGTGGTATGCCAATGAGACAACCACAGTTGGCACACGGCATGATGGGAATGGGCGGTCCTGCTGGTCCTCCAAGGCCTGGGATGCAGCAACAGGTGTCCAGGATGGGGATGACAATCGGGGGGTTGGGGCCCGGGTCAGGGCCTGGGTCGGGGTCTGGTCACCCACAGCATCTACGACAGGCCCTGCACCATAGTGGTGGAGGGGCACCACTCCCACGTATGATGTTTACCGCACAGCAAACACACCAACACCAACAGACTGCAATGTGGCCTCCTCAGCAGCAAGGGGGGCTAGTGAATTCCATGCAGCATCGCATGCCCTGCAGCGATGGCCACATGGACCCGTCGGCTAATCACCAGCAGTCGCACGGACACATATTTCCTGGAGGGGGTGGAGGCGCCAACGGAAGCTGCAACCCGAACCCCAACGCCCAGTTTACCCAGCAGGCATTGCGATCGGGGATGCCCGGAGGCGGGGGTGGTAACAATTTTGCCCCCCACCAAGGACCTCCATCGTTACCCTCCATCCAAGGGGTCGGGGTGCCGTCCTTACCCAGGAGACTGATGCAGAAGCTGGGTGTATCCACGGCAGGGCAGCCCCTACCCTCCATGGTCCACCAAGGGCTTCAGCCTGGTATGAGGCCCAGGGGACCCCTCTCGGCCCTGGCTGGAATGAAACCCATTCCCCCTGGTATGATCCACCACCCAGGCCACGGTATGGCCCCACCTAGCTATCCTGCCTCTGGGGCCGTCGTCGCCAAACACCCACACCAACATCCCCATCCCCATGGGCCTGGGTATGGACCAGGTCAGGGGAACCCTGGACACAAGCTACCCCCGTATGAGTACACTCAGCGGGGGCAGAGTAATGGGGGGATGGGGGGTAGACCTGGTGGTGGTGGAGGAGGGGAGGTAGACTTTATTGATACTCTGGTGGGGTCGAACGAGGACTGGCTCAATAACCTCACTATGATAGATGAGTACCTGGAGCAGAACTCATAGGCGTGTGGTCAAAGGGTAAATGTCAGGGGTCAGTAAATTGACCTCATTCCTGTATAGAAACACTGGGGTTAGGAGTGTGACATGGACAGGGGATATAAAGGGCGTATGAAGGCTTTATAACTGGTAATAACAGGTGTGTGTACATTTCTAGAAGGTTGTAGAAAGTGCTATGGTTATACCTAACTTGAATGGACGGTTTGAGTGAATGTGATTGGTTGCTTCAGAGTGATTGGAGCACTACACAGCCAATCCGCTGCTGCCGCATAAACCAACCTCCCACCCCAAAATGGCTACATTCCCCACAAGGTGTGCTGTCCCTTATCGCTGGAGGCCATATTGGAAAGAGGGAATGGACTAAAAACGAAACTCACGGAACACATGGAACACACAGAACCTCATCATCACATGGTTACCTGGGAAACAGAAGCTTCACTCTAAAGAGCTAGCAACAGAGTAGTGGAGTCCAAGCATTCTCATTGGTTGTTTCTGTGTCTGAAGCTTGGACATTGGACTAATACAGTTATTTGAAATCCTCTCCCTTGTAGGGATTTCTCCTATCAAAGGGATAGGTGTATAAAACACACTGTGATTGGATAAAATCAATGTCCTCCAGCAATGCAATTGGTCCAATGTTTTTCAGTGTATTGTTGTGATCTGTTTCTAAAATAGCAGTTGAATTTGCAACACCAAATCTGAGGTTTACTTTTGTATTTAAGTCATTGAGTGTGATTTGGAAGCATAGCTCAAAAACACAACAATTGCAGATTAACCATTCGGATTATCTCCTGGTCTCACATAAGGTCTTTGAGCCAATCAAAGGTGAATTAATATACAGGGAAATACAGCCAATCCCTGATCAATTTGGGGTAATATAAATCACTGATTGGCCAAAGGAACTACAGAGGTGATCAGCCAATGTTGCCATGGCAATTTGTTATCACTATTTTGATTGAGATCAGTTATGTGGAGGCTTGTACATAGTAAACTATTTTGATTGAGATCAGGTGTGTGGGGGCTTGTACATAGTAAACTATTTTGATTGAGATCAGTTATGTGGAGGCTTGTACATAGTAAACTATTTTGATTGGGATCAAGTGTGTGGGGGCTTGTAAATAGTAAACTATTTTGGTAAACTGTATCATACACAAAAGAGAAGTACACATATTTATACTTCTTTTCTGCAGATTAAAAGTCTTCAGATTCCCTTTGTACATAAATAATAAAATAAAAAGATTGAAATTATAGCTCACAAAATGAAATCTGTTTTACACTAGAATAATCTTATTTTAATTTGTTTTAAATATGCAAGACAATACAGTATGAGTTTTTTCTCAGTAATACTGTGTATTACAATGTTATGACATAATTGTTATGTTTTTGACATAACGTGACTCCTGGTGCCCCAATGGCAAAAGGGTTCTTTTGAAAGGTGATGGAGAACATTTACGAACACACACACACCATCTCTCCATCTCTCACTCTGGCACTACCCCGCACTCTATACCTGTGAGGTGAAAGTTGATCATCTTGGTCCATCTACTGTAGTGTAATATCTTTGTTCACAGACAATATATCTGTCGATTTAGACATTATCAACATTTCATTGCAATCCAAGACTACCATATAATCTGTTAGATCTGTATGACCTTTTCACAAGGTAAGCAACGTGTAAAGTGGAAGGCACTATCATAGAATTAGAATGGGTAGAACAGGCACACCCATTCAACTCAATTGTGCTATTGGGTTCCAATTCCTTTTGTTTCGTTCTATTTCTAATGGCACTTTGCTATGTATGTCATTCCAATACCCACAACAATCTACTGTGCCACACTCTATAAGGACACATGTAAATAGTCTATAGAGTTGGCTCCTCTCCTTGTCTCCTTTCCTTCACTCACACTGATCTGAACAAAATTACCGGTCGGGTGAAAGCTGGTTTGCTAGTAGGATTCCGCCATATTGCTTTCACCTATCCTATTCCTATCCATTCACATTGGTGCTGATGACAGAGAGGAGACGAGGAGAGTAAGCTTGTTATGACTATTTGGAGGCACCCCCAGCAGGGTTTCCCCTACCGTAGGACCACACGGCGATTTATAAGCCATGACAAGGGGTTCATCGATTATCTGTGATTACATTTCTGTTCTTGTCTTGAGTTTTTTTATTTTATATATATAATAAACTGTATAGATGGGAAAAAAGAATGAAAATAAATGCCGTCTGGCTTTTTTATTTCACACTGTTTCTGCCAAGTTCTGTTTTTCACTCTGTTTTTTAATAATTCCCTTCCTTTTCCACTTATTTTTCATTCCCGAGGTGTTGCCTAGTTTAATTACCATGTCTAAACAATAGCCTTTTACTCCTATTCTTCCCTTTGTCTAGCATGCGTTCCACCTTCCATGATGTTAGCTAGTGGCGGCCTCTAGTGGTCATTCTATGAACTACACATATAACCTCCTGGGCATTTTAATGTGTCAAGTAATGAGCACAGGACAAAGATTTCCCGTCAATTCTGCAGTTAACGTGATTCATGACAACGTCGCACTATGTAACCATAGTGGGGGAAACCTTGTTCCCTTCTCAAGCTTTCTCTCTGAACTTATTTTGAACCCAAAGGCTTTCACATGTATGCACACACACACACACACACAAACACTTTCTCCCTGAGATTGTGGTTAACAGTCATCCCACACGTCTACAGAAAGCAGAAGCTCTGTGTGTGCATGCGGAGGAGTGTTTGTGTGAGTTTGCGTGCATGTGTGTGAAGCGTGTGTGCGTGTAGAGCGTGTGTATGGTGGTCGTATGCATCATTGAACTAGCATGCATTTAGCTGCAGGAAACAAATGACCTCTCATGATGTTTCTCTATGAAGTAGCCTGAATCTCTCCACCCGATGTCATTATTGTGTGTGTGTGTGTGTGTGTGTGTGTGTGTGTGTGTGTGTGTGTGTGTGTGTGTGTGTGTGTGTGTGTGTGTGTGTGTGTGTGTGTGTGTGTGTGTGTGTGTGTGTGTGTGTGTGTGTGTGTGTGTGTGTGTGTGTGTGTGTGCAGAGATGGGCAGTATTTGTGTTACATGTATATGAAATACGTATTTCAATTACTTCTGAGTATTTTGCCATATTTATTTCACCGGCCTGAACTATAATTCAATGTATTTTGTAACAACGTACTTTCCGGGCCTGTAATTTGTATTTTACAAATACAAAATACTTTTCTATATAATTTTTTATAGTGGTTCACAATTTTGTGGACCCTTTCAACCTGCATTGGTATAAGAAGTCTGATGGCACTATGGTGTGATAAGAGTGTCTGCCTGCTAAATGTCCAAAATGTACAATGTAAAAATGAACACTTGCAAAGCATGCTGGGTATTATTGTAATGAGCTCCGCCACAAAACAAGTCCAATAATTATATCCAGTGTGCTTTGCATTTTTACATTTACATTTACGTTTTGGTCATTTAGCAGACACTCTTATCCAGAGTGTCAGAGTCAGTGCATTCAACGAAGTTAGATAAAGAACTGCATATCACAGTCCTTTGTTACTGAGAATGTTGTTGTTGTTGTAGCGAGGCATTTGAAATGATAAAATACTCCAATATACCTGTATTTTATGTAAATACAATACTTTCAAAAATATTAAGTATTTCAGTTTGATACATTGGTCTATATGTCACGACTTCTGCCGAGGTTGGCTCTCCTGCCCGTTCGGGCGGTGCTCGGCGGTCGTCGTCACCGTCCTACTAGCCACTACCGATCCCTTTTCGTGTATCTGTTGGTTTTGTCTTATTGTTTTCACCTGTGTGTTGTTTAGTTAATTAGTGTCTGTATTTAATGTGGTTGTCCCGTGTTGTTTTGTGCGGGATTGTTTATTTTGTCATTCGTTTTGTCTGTCTGTGTTTTTGTGTTTATTATTCCCCATTAGTCTGTTATCCTTTTTGGATAAAAACCTCACCAACGTGTTTGTATTTCTTCACATTTTATTTTGTTTTTACATTATTTATTGAATATTCTATTTGCTCAATCTACTTGCAGTGATTCCACCCACCTTGATTATACCAGTCATCTAACAGATTCCCATTCAAAACTCACAAAAAAAAGTCATCCAACAGATTCCCATTCAATAACTACATCACCCAGTCTTTCAAAGATAATTCAATAACTACATCAAAGTAACTCCAACAGATTTCATTCAATAACTTTAAACACTGTCATCCCAGGCTTGTTCAATAACCATCAACAATTAATGAACATGCACTTCAATAACTCATCATACCAGTCATCTAACAGATTCCCATTCAATAACAATTAAGTCATCACAGTTATGAAAATTCCCATTCAATAACTTAGGACACTAAAGAGTCATCCAACAGATTCCCATTCAATAACTACATCATAAAGATGCCCAGATTCCCATTCAATAACTTAGGCATGCTGCATACCAGTCATGAACAGATTCCCATTCAATAACACATCATACCAGTCATCTAACAGATTCCTTCAAGAACAGCGCATACCAGTCATCTAACAGATTCCCATTCAATAACTGATCATCCAGTCATCAACAGACCATTCAATAACTACATCAACAGTCCTGCAACAGGATTCCCATTCAACAACTACATCATACCAGTCCTCCAACAGATTCCCATTCAATAACTACTCCCAGTCCTCCAACAGATTCCCATTCAATAACCCATCCATCAGTCATCTAACAGATTCCCATTCTGATAACTGGACATCATACCAGTCATCTAACAGATTCCCATTCAGTAACACATCACCAGTCATCTAACAGATTCCCATTCAAAACCCACATCATGGACCAGTCAGGACTCCAAAAGATTCTCTTCAATAACTACATCACGGTTTTGGAGTGGAGGGTCCATCATGATTCCCATTCAATAACTACATCATCCAGTCATCTAACAGATTCCCATTCAATAACTACATCTCCAGTCATCTAACAGATTCATTCAGGAAGACATCCTCCCCCTCATCTGGTACATTTCCCAGGCTCAATAACCATCATACCAGTCCACCAACCAGATTCCCATTCAATAACTACATCATTTCAGGAATCCTCAGTGTTCCCCATAACTACATCATAAGTCATCCCAGATTCTCAATAACCATCATAGCACATCTGGGACATGTTCCCATTCAATAATGACATCATACCAGTCCCCAACAGATTCCCATTCAATAAACATGCAGGTGCCTTAGTGGAAGAGTGGGGCAGATTCCCATTCAATAACTACATCATCTGGTCAGTCCAACAGATTGCCATTCAATAACTAATCAGCTGGTCCTCCAACAGATTCCCATTCAATAACTGTTACATTAGATTTTTTCCCCCTTTGTTCAGGGACACATTATTCCAGTCATCTGTTAGTCACATGTCTTCTTGTTCCATTTATGTCTCATTGTTGAATCATCTATGTTAATTCAAATAACTACATCATACCAGTGTGCATGATTCCCATTCAATAACTACATTATTTTTTCATCCTACAGTTTCCCATTTGTAACAAATCATGCCAGTCATATCAGATTCCCATTCAATAACTGTGTCATGTGTGTGTCATCTAACAGATTCCCATTCAATAACTACATCATACCAGTCATCTAACAGATTCCCATTCAATAACTACATCATACCAGTCATCTAACAGATTCCCATTCAATAACTACATCATACCAGTCATCCTACAGATTCCCATTCAATAACTGTCATACCAGTCATCTAACAGATTCCCATTCAATAACTACATCATACCAGGACCTAGAGATTCCCATTCAATAACCATCTGTCATCTAACATTCCTTTCAATAAAAACATCATACCAGTCATCTAAACATGATTCTTCCATTTTATTTTATTTTTTACATTATTTATTGAATATTCAAAACATACCAGTCATCCAACAGATTCCCATTCAATAACTACATCATACCAGTCATCCAACAGATTCCCATTCAATAACTACATCATACCAGTCATCCAACAGATTCCCATTCAATAACTACATCATACCAGTCATCTAACAGATTCCCATTCAATAACTACATCATACCAGTCATCTAACAGATTCCCATTCAATAACTACATCATACCAGTCATCTAACAGATTCCCATTCAATAACTACATCATACCAGTCATCTAACAGATTCCCATTCAATAACTACATCATACCAGTCATCTAACAGATTCCCATTCAATAACTACATCATACCAGTCCTCCAACAGATTCCCATTCAATAACTACATCATACCAGTCATCCTACAGATTCCCATTCAATAACTACATCATACCAGTCATCTTACAGATTCCCATTCAATAACTACATCATACCAGTCATCTAACAGATTCCCATTCAATAACTACATCATACCAGTCATCTAACAGATTCCCATTCAACAACTACATCATACCAGTCATCCAACAGATTCCCATTCAATAACTACATCATACCAGTCATCCAACAGATTCCCATTCAATAACTACATCATACCAGTCATCTAACAGATTCCCATTCAATAACTACATCATACCAGTCATCCAACAGATTCCCATTCAATAACTACATCATACCAGTCATCTAACAGATTCCCATTCAATAACTACATCATACCAGTCATCCAACAGATTCCCATTCAATAACTACATCATACCAGTCATCCAACAGATTCCCATTCAATAACTACATCATACCAGTCATCCTACAGATTCCCATTCAATAACTACATCATACCAGTCATCCAACAGATTCCCATTCAATAACTACATCATACCAGTCATCTAACAGATTCCCATTCAATAACTACATCATACCAGTCATCCTACAGATTCCCATTCAATAACTACATCATACCAGTCATCCAACAGATTCCCATTCAATAACTACATCATACCAGTCATCTAACAGATTCCCATTCAGAGCGACACACTGTAACATAGAAGCATCCAGGGTCAATGCCCTGCTCAAGGGCATGTTGACCGATCTACCACCAGGCCAAAAAACGTGAATCCGAACCCTCCAATATCCCCCCACAGTTCCCCAATAGCTGTCCCTCAACCATTCGAGGCCCCTGCCACAGTCCCCCCCAGGAAGATTTTTTTTATAAAAAATACAATTAATTCCATTCCCCACCCCCAAGAACCCCCCAATGCACCAACAACCAATTGAATGAACTAAAGAGAAAAAAGGAAAAGACAGAAGAAATCAGCAAACAAAAACAAACATTTAAATACAAAATGTAAAACAAAGTGCATCAAGAACAACTGAAATCATAACAGCAATGCCAGCTGTATATGTTTGTGTGCATGTCTGGCATTATTACATGTATGTGTGTGTTCCTGTATGTATTGGTTTGAATGAGAGTGTGTGTATATGCATGTGTACAATCACCTGCACGCCATCAGCCTCAGGCAAACCGGCATTAGTTGTAAAAACACTTCCACTTAGTGTCATTTAAATGTACTTTTTATTCTGTTTCACTTGACTTTTTTAAAATTTAAACTTTTATCTTTGACCATCACTCTATCTCTCACACAGCAACTCCACTCCCACTTGTCTCCAATTCCACATACCAACCCTCAGGTTCCCTCAGCCCATCCCACCTGTCTCCAATTCCACATACCAACCCTCAGGTTCCCTCAGCCCATCCCATCTATCTCTGCTGGCCACCCTCAGCCCATCCCATCTATCTCTGCTGGCCACCCTCAGCCCATCCCATCTATCTCTGCTGGCCACCCTCAGCCCATCCCATCTATCTCTGCTGGCCACCCTCAGCCCATCCCATCTATCTCTGCTGGCCACCCTCAGCCCATCCCATCTATCTCTGCTGGCCACCCTCAGGCCATCCCATCTATCTCTGCTGGCCACCCTCAGCCCATCCCATCTATCTCTGCTGGCCACCCTCAGCCCATCCCATCTATCTCTGCTGGCCACCCTCAGCCCATCCCATCTATCTCTGCTGGCCACCCTCAGCCCATCCCATCTATCTCTGCTGGCCACCCTCAGGCCATCCCATCTATCTCTGCTGGCCACCCTCAGCCCATCCCATCTATCTCTGCTGGCCACCCTCAGCCCATCCCATCTATCTCTGCTGGCCACCCTCAGCCCATCCCATCTATCTCTGCTGGCCACCCTCAGCCCATCCCATCTATCTCTGCTGGCCACCCTCAGCCCATCCCATCTATCTCTGCTGGCCACCCTCAGCCCATCCCATCTATCTCTGCTGGCCACCCTCAGCCCATCCCATCTATCTCTGCTGGCCACCCTCAGCCCATCCCATCTATCTCTGCTGGCCACCCTCAGCCCATCCCATCTATCTCTGCTGGCCACCCTCAGCCCATCCCATCTATCTCTGCTGGCCATCCACTTTGGGTTTCTACGCAACACATATCTTTCAACTATACTGTGATGTTTAATGTACAATTTCAATCTATCTAATCGAATCCACAGATTGCGAGTTTAAGGTAAATGAAACCCCACCTCTTTAAGGAATACCTAGGATAGGATAAGTATTCCCCCCCCCTTTAAGATTTAGATGCACTATTGTAAAGTGACTGTTCCACTGGATGTCATAAGGTGAATGCACCAATTTGTAAGTCGCTCTGGATAAGAGCGTCTGCTAAATGACTTAAATGTAAATGTAAATGTAAATACTTTTACTATGAGTATTAGTATATTAGTAATTGACTGACCCGGTCTCTCCAGATCTCCTATTTCTAGGGCCAATTTTTGATCAATGCTATGCATTTTCAGCCATTCCTGAACCTGAGACCAGAAACAGGCTACCTGAGGGAAATACCAAAATAAATTGTCTATTGATTCTGTATCCTCACAACAAAATCTGGAGCTTTGATGATTTTATGCCACAAATATTCAACATTTTGTTGGTGGCAAGAATTCTATATAATAATTTTAGCTGAAAAGCACGAAGTCTTGAATCTTGCGTTGTTTTATATTTTTACATATTTATATTTATGTACCATGGAATCGGTACCTCAAAATCTCTTCCTAACTATTTTGCAATCTGTATGGCACAGTTGTCAACATCCTGGTCCTCAAATGAAACTGATATTCTTTCCTATTTATGCTATTTTTATTCCTCTGCCAGTTTTGATCCTTCATATTGGGCAGACAGACCAGTTCCCTACCTCCTCCCGCTGCCACCTGCCTCCTCCAGTATTGATCCTTTATATTAGGCAGACAGACCAGTCCCCTACCTCCTCCCGCTGCCACCTGCCTCCTCCAGTTTTGATCCTTCATATTGGGCAGACAGACCAGTTCCCTGCCTCCTCCCGCTGCCACCTGCCTCCTCCAGTTTTGATCCTTTATATTGGGCAGACAGACCAGTTCACTACCTCCTCCCATCTGCCTCCTCCAGTATTGATCCTTTATATTGGGCAGACAGACCAGTTCCCTACCTCCTCCCGCTGCCACCCGCCTCCTCCAGTTTTGATCCTTTATATTGGGCAGACAGACCAGTTCCTTACCTCCTCCTGCTGCCACCCGCCTCCTCCAGTTTTGATCCTTTATATTGGGCAGACAGACCAGTTCCCTACCTCCTCCTGCTGCCACCCGCCTCCTCCAGTTTTGATCCTTTATATTGGGCAGACAGACCAGTTCCCTACCTCCTCCTGCTGCCACCCGCCTCCTCCAGTTTTGATCCTTTATATTGGGCAGACAGACCAGTTCCCTACCTCCTCCTGCTGCCACCCGCCTCCTCCAGTTTTGATCCTTTATATTGGGCAGACAGACCAGTTCCCTACCTCCTCCTGCTGCCACCTGCCTCCTCCAGTTTTGATCCTTTATATTGGGCAGACAGACCAGTTCCCTACCTCCTCCCGCTGCCACCAGCCTCCTCCATTTTTGGGGCAATGCTGTAATCAATTGGTTGTACTCTTGGTTTGAGCAGACCTTTCCATGCAATTCTGATAACTCCATGAAGGACATAACTCTACCATTCCAATTTACAATATCATTGAAGAACAAAATACCATTTTCAAACATCTTTCCCATAAATACAGGTATTTTATCAACCAGCACATTTGAGTTCAGACGTAATATTTGTTGTAATATTTGTTCTATCTTTTCAGGGGATGAAATTGTAGCCAGCTCTGCAATGCTTGTGTGAAAAAGAGAGATACTTTGAAAAAAGTATAATTTTTCATTAATTAAAAAGGACATTTTTAATCAATGGATGAACTTTTCTTAGTAATCTACTTGAGAACAATTTAGGATTCAAATAAAACTTTTGAATGAGTGAAGCTTTTAGAGAGAGGTGTAGTGCTTTTATATTTAATAATCTCACCCCAACAAATTCATTATATAAATAGGCACGTTTTATTTTGTCTGGTTTAGGGTCCCAGATAAAGCAAAATATTTTTTGCTGATATGATTTGAAAAACTAATCATCAGGAGTAGGTAGCACCATAAGTGAGTAAACTGAGATATGACTAAGGAGTTAATCAGGGCAATTCTTCCCTCAATAGACAGGCATTTACCTCTCCGTGGTTGCAGGATCTTGTCTATTTTACATGTTTTCTATTGAAATTCATTGTGGAGAGCTTATTTATATATTTTGTGATATGAATACAGAGTATGTCTACTTCACCATCAGCCCATTTTATAGGTAAACTGCAGGGTAATGTAAAAGTTACATTTTTTAAGGATCCAATACATAATATTGTACACTTATCATAATTAGGTTTTAGTCCAGAGAGTACAGAAAAGTTATCTAGATCTTTAATGAGACATTTCAAGGATCTAGCTTGCGGGCTTAATGTAAAACTTGATTCATCAGCATACATGGACACCTTTGTTTTTAAGCCTTGGATTTTTAATCCTCTAATGTTATTGGATCTGATTTCAATAGCTAGCATTTCGATGGACATAACGAATAGATATGGTGACAGCAGACACCCTTGTTTAACTCCTCTTGACAATTCAAAACTCTCTGAGAAGTAGCCGTTATTTACTATTTTACACCTGGGGTTGCTGTACATTATTTGTACCCATTTTATAAGACGATTGCCAAAATTGAAAAAAATCCAGGCATTTATAAATCCAGTCTTACTTTATCAAATGCCTTTTCAAAATCAGCTACAAATACCATTCCTTGCTTCTTATATGTTTCATGATGTTTTATTATTTCCAGTAGTTTCCAGTCGTATATTATATCCACTGTATCGTCCACGTAAAAACCTGTCTGATCAGGATGAACAATACCTGGTAAAACACCTTTAATTCTGACTGCTATGCATTTTACTAGTATTTTTGCATCACAACATTGAAGTGTAAGGGGCCTCCAGTTTTTTAGATAGATGGGATCTTTATATTTGCCATCTGGGTCTTGTTTTAATGATAGAGAAATCAGACCTTCCTGCTGAGTACCTGACAAACTACCATTTCTATAGGAGTAGTTAAAACAATCTAACAATGGAGCTTTTAGTATATCAAAAAATACTTGATATACCTCTACCGGTATGCTATCAAGCCCTGGGGTTTTTCCAGACTGAAAGGATTTAACCTCTTGGCGCACCGATCCCTTTAGCGGGATCATTTTCATCAACATCTGGTGAATTGCAGAGCGCTAATCCTAACCCTAACCCTACTAAAAATATTTAATTTTCATGAAATCACAAGTGCAATAAACCAAAACACAGGTTAGCTTGTTGTTAATCCACCTGGCGTATTTTTCAAAAGCTTTACGGTGAAAGCAAACCATGCGATTATGCGAGCACAGCTTTCAGCAGACAAAACATTACAAACAGCTAGTAGCAAAGTAGATTGGACACGAAAGTCAGAAAAGCAATAAAATTCATTGCTTACCATTGATGATCTTTGTATGTTTGCACTCACGAGACTCCCAGTTCCACAATAAATGTTTGTTTTGTTCCATAAAGATTCTCTTTATATCCAAAAACCTTCATTTGGTTGGTGCGTTTTGTTTAGTAATCCACAGGTTACGACCGGCAGACAAAAATTCCAAATAATATCCGTAAAGTTCGTAGAAACATGTCAAACGTTTTTTGTAATCAATCCTCAGGCTGTTTTTACAATAAATAATCGATAATATTTCAACTGGATGGTAGCCTTTTCAAAAGGAGAGGGAGAGAAAAGGTCTCGCTCCAGGTGCTCGTGCATTCACAAATCTGGGGACACCTAGCTATCCACTGACGCGATGTGATCATTCTCGCTCATTTTTCAGAATAAAAGCCTGTAACTATGTCTAAAGACTGTTCACACCATGTGGAAGCCATAGGGAAAGGAATTTGGTTGATATCCCTTTAAATGAAGGATAGGCTTGCAATGGAACAGAGTAGTTTCAGAAAAACAGCACTTCCTGGTTGGATTTTCCTCAGGTTTTCTCCTGCAATATCAGTTATGTTATACTCACAGACAATATGTTGACAGCTTTGGAAACTTTAGAGTGTTTTCTATCCTAATATACCAATGATATGCATATTCTAGCTTCTGAGCCTGAGAAATAGGCAGTTTACTTTGGGATTTTTTGTTATCCAAACATCAAAATACTGCCCCCTTGCTTCAAGAGGTTTTAATAGCAGTTAGCAAGAAGTTATTCCTCTGTAATTTGGCCTTCACACTGATCTTTCTGTACATTTGTTAATTTGCCAGTTTTTATATTATTTGGAAAGAATTCCTTACCACAATCTTCATTCAGTGGGAAAGGATGAGGCGGAAAAGAGAACATCTGCCTAAAATAATTAGCTTCCTCTTTTAAAATATCATTCAGAGAATCATTGATGACTCCATCTTCAGTAACAAGTTTCTGCAAATATTTTTTGTTAGTGTTCCTGTATTGGAGATTCAGGAAGAATTTAGTGCATTGTTCTCCATATTCCATCCAGTTTGTTTTATTTTTTTAATAGTTTACATTAGATCATTCTTGAACAAGTTCCTCAAGTTCTTTTTGATTTTCCTCTAACTTATTAGGTATCTCTGTAGTATCATTTTTATTGCTGTCTACCTGTACTATTAGTTCATGGATTTCCCTTGTTACTCTTGTCTCTTTAGCCAGAAAGTGTTTTTTTATTATTGATGAATATTGAATTGAATGACCCCTGAAGATACATTTAAAGGTATCCCAAACAATAAGGGGATTTGCTGAACCTATATGATACTGGAAAATTCAGTTATACATTATTTTGTCTAAGTTAAAAATAAGTTGTCCTCCAGTAAACTTTGATTAAATTTCCAATATCCCCGTCCATGTGGAAAATCTATTAGAGATGTGAATGCCAATTAGATGAGGATCCAATCGCATTCTGTCTCCTATTAAAACTTTTAAAATCTTTGGAGAGAAAGAGACAAGAAAGTAGTCAAGACGACTAGCTTGATTAAGCATCCTTCATGTATATCTCACTAGGTCGCTATTTTTAGTCTCCAAATATCCACTATTTCTAATGTATCCATAATATTTGTGATTTCCTTAATAAGGGCATAGTGATGATAGTTTGTAGAGTGATTACCTTTGTGGTCCATTGAGGTACTTATTAACACTGTGTTATAGTCTACTACCATAATGATTAGATCATTTGTTTGAAGAGGTGTGGATCATCCTGATTTGGACCATATTAATTAATGAGCCAAATCTCATTTTCGTCCACTTTCATATTCAAAAGGATCCACCTTTCGAATCATTCCTGACGATTTGTACATTCAGATTTAAATTTTTGTTAATTAATATCATCACACCCATTGAGTTCCTTTGTCCATGACAGAAGAGTATTTCACCACCCCATATCTTTTTCCACCCAACTTCATCTAAGGATGTAGAGTGAGTTTCCTGTAAACAACTTCATCTAAGGATGTAGAGTGAGTTTCCTGTAAACAACTTCATCTAAGGATGTAGAGTGAGTTTCCTGTAAACAACTTCATCTAAGGCCAAAACCTAGGAAGGAACCGGATGTAGAGTGAGTGTAACTGGCTGTGCGGGTCAGTTGAAGGAGAACATCGGATGTTCAAATGTTCAAAATGACAGCGTGGTGGTTACTCATGTTCTTTAATGAAGAATATAGCAAGCCATCATACATGGAATAGCTAAATAAATACAAAACAACAAACGGAACATGAAAAACCTAATTACAGCCTATCTGGTGAACACAACACAGAGACAGGAACAATCACCCACAAAATACACAGTGAAACCCAGGCTACCTAAATATGGTTCCCAATCAGAGACAAAACAATCACCTGACTCTGATTGAGAACAACTTCTCTAAGGATGCCAAGCCTATTTCTGACACACCCCTAATCAGCCACAATCCCAATGCCTACAAAAAAAACAATACGACAACACAATAAACCCATGTCACACCCTGGCCTGAACAAATAATTAAAGAAAACACAAAATACTAAGACCAAGGCGTGACAGTGAGTTTCCTGTAAACAACTTCACCTAAGGATGTAGAGTGAGTTTCCTGTAAACAACTTCATCTAAGGATGTAGAGTGAGTTTCCTGTAAACAACTTCATCTAAGGATGTAGAGTGAGTTTCCTGTAAACAACTTCATCTAAGGATGTAGAGTGAGTTTCCTGTAAACAACTTCATCTAAGGATGTAGAGTGAGTTTCCTGTAAACAACTTCATCTAAGGATGTAGAGTGAGTTTCCTGTAAACAACTTCATCTAAGGATGTAGAGTGAGTTTCCTGTAAACAACTTCATCTAAGGATGTAGAGTGAGTTTCCTGTAAACAACTTCATCTAAGGATGTAGAGTGAGTTTCCTGTAAACAACTTCATCTAAGGATGTAGAGTGAGTTTCCTGTAAACAACTTCATCTAAGGATGTAGAGTGAGTTTCCTGTAAACAACTTCATCTAAGGATGTAGAGTGAGTTTCCTGTAAACAACTTCATCTAAGGATGTAGAGTGAGTTTCCTGTAAACAACTTCATCTAAGGATGTAGAGTGAGTTTCCTGTAAACAACTTCATCTAAGGATGTAGAGTGAGTTTCCTGTAAACAACTTCATCTAAGGATGTAGAGTGAGTTTCCTGTAAACAACTTCATCTAAGGATGTAGAGTGAGTTTCCTGTAAACAACTTCATCTAAGGATGTAGAGTGAGTTTCCTGTAAACAGTACGTTATATTTCATTTATTTTAGCCATGTAAAGACTGACCTTCTTTTTTTATAATCAGCTGAACCGTTACAATTATAACTGGCTATACTTATTTCACCCCTTACCATAACTAGATACTTTTCTCAGTCTAAATGGACCATAATTCGTGCTTGTAAAGTTACTGCCAACATAGGTATTATGAAGGTCAAAACTAGAGCGTCAAATGTCTGATATTTAGAATTCCAGAAATAGGTTCTAGCAATATTTGTTTTGTTCCCTTGCCTGTTTGCCTGTGAGCCAATGCCACAAAATTGAGACAAGATATCATGTGTGTAGCAAATTGTATTATTAAATAAAACCTCAAAGGAAATGCATAGCAACCGTCTGCAAGACCTGGGCGTTTATATATCTGACACGTATCAGTTCTGTTTTCTATAGTTCTCACTGGTTCATTTGTTGTGTGTGTGTGTGTGTGTGTGTGTGTGTGTGTGTGTGTGTGTGTGTGTGTGTGTGTGTGTGTGTGTGTGTGTGTGTGTGTGTGTGTGTGTGTGTGTGTGTGTGTGTGTGTGTGTGTGTGTGTGTGTGTGTGTGTGTGTGTGTGTGTGTGTGTGTGTGTGTGTGTGTGTGTGTGTGTGTTGTATGTTCAGGCACCTGGTTTTCATTCCACCATGTGACTATTTGTCACATTCAATCTACAGATGTACAGTATTTCTTCCACTGTGTCAGCAGCTATGAGAATAAAGGCTAACCCAACAGGGAAAACCTGCCAGCTCTCATCACACTCCAGAATTAGACATTCATCCATATTTCTCAAACATCAAATTTCAAAGTTGTTCCAAATGTCAGGTTTAAGGTTAGAGTTATGTCAGGGATTAACTACAAATTCTTAAAGTTAGGCATTAACTCTGAACGGTAAAGATTAAGGTTTGGGATAGGCTTAAATGTTTTTAAATCAAAAGAAACTTTCTATGCTTACTCCCATCCTACTTGAAGGTAACACTGTTGCCCCTAGTGGCTGGATTCCATGTCATCTCCTCAGACATGGATGGATGTTGAATACTGACTTTATATAACAGGTGACCTTGCTGGTCAAAACATTGTTGAAATTACAGAACATCATAATGAATGTAAAACTGGTTGTAATGGTGTCATAATTTAGGTAAAACTGGTTGATATGGTGTCATAATTAAGGTAAAACTGGTTGCTATGGTGTCATAATGAATGTAATACTGGTTGTAATGATGTCATAATTAAGGTAAAACTGGTTGCTATGGTGTCATAATGAATGTAATACTGGTTGTAATGATGTCATAATTAAGGTAAAACTGGTTGATATGGTGTCATAATGAATGTAATACTGGTTGTAATGATGTCATAATTAAGGCAAAACTGGTTGATAAGGTGTCATAATGAATATAATACTGGTTGTAATGATGTCATAATTAAGGTAAAACTGGTTGATAAGGTGTCATAATGAATGTAATACTGGTTGTAATGATGTCATAATTAAGGTAAAACTGGTTGATATGGTGTCATAATGAATGTAAAACTGGTTGATATGGTGTCATAATGAATGTAAAACTGGTTGTAATGATGTCATAATTAAGGTAAAACTGGTTGATATGGTGTCATAATGAATGTAAAACTGGTTGTAATGATGTCATAATTAAGGTAAAACTGGTTGATATGGTGTCATAATGAATGTAAAACTGGTTGATATGGTGTCATAATGAATGTAAAACTGGTTGTAATGATGTCATAATTAAGGTAAAACTGGTTGATAAGGTGTCATAATGAATGTAATACTGGTTGTAATGATGTCATAATTAAATGGTAAAACTGGTTGATATGGTGTCATAATGAATGTAATACTGGTTGTAATGATGTCATAATTAAGGTAAAACTGGTTGATATGGTGTCATAATGAATGTAAAACTGGTTGATATGGTGTCATAATGAATGTAAAACTGGTTGTAATGATGTCATAATTAAGGTAAAACTGGTTGATAAGGTGTCATAATGAATGTAATACTGGTTGTAATGATGTCATAATTAAGGTAAAACTGGTTGATATGGTGTCATAATGAATGTAAAACTGGTTGATATGGTGTCATAATGAATGTAAAACTGGTTGTAATGATGTCATAATTAAGGTAAAACTGGTTGATATGGTGTCATAATGAATGTAAAACTGGTTGTAATGATGTCATAATTAAAAACTGGTAAAACTGGTTGATATGGTGTCATAATGAATGTAAAACTGGTTGATATGGTGTCATAATGAATGTAAAACTGGTTGTAATGATGTCATAATTAAGGTAAAACTGGTTGATATGGTGTCATAATGAATGTAAAACTGGTTGATATGGTGTCATAATGAATGTAAAACTGGTTGTAATGATGTCATAATTAAGGTAAAACTGGTTGATAAGGTGTCATAATGAATGTAATACTGGTTGTAATGATGTCATAATTAAGGTAAAACTGGTTGATATGGTGTCATAATGAATGTAAAACTGGTTGATATGGTGTCATAATGAATGTAAAACTGGTTGTAATGATGTCATAATTAAGGTAAAACTGGTTGATATGGTGTCATAATGAATGTAATACTGGTTGTAATGATGTCATAATTAAGGTAAAACTGGTTGATATGGTGTCATAATGAATGTAATACTGGTTGTAATGATGTCATAATTAAGGTAAAACTGGTTGATATGGTGTCATAATGAATGTAAAACTGGTTGATATGGTGTCATAATGAATGTAAAACTGGTTGTAATGATGTCATAATTAAGGTAAAACTGGTTGATAAGGTGTCATAATGAATGTAATACTGGTTGTAATGATGTCATAATTAAGGTAAAACTGGTTGATATGGTGTCATAATGAATGTAAAACTGGTTGATATGGTGTCATAATGAATGTAAAACTGGTTGTAATGATGTCATAATTAAGGTAAAACTGGTTGATATGGTGTCATAATGAATGTAAAACTGGTTGTAATGATGTCATAATTAAGGTAAAACTGGTTGATATGGTGTCATAATGAATGTAAAACTGGTTGATATGGTGTCATAATGAATGTAAAACTGGTTGTAATGATGTCATAATTAAGGTAAAACTGGTTGATATGGTGTCATAATGAATGTAAAACTGGTTGATATGGTGTCATAATGAATGTAAAACTGGTTGATATGATGTCATAATTAAGGTAAAACTGGTTGATATGGTGTCATAATTAAGGTAAAACTGGTTGATATGATGTCATAATTAAGGTAAAACTGGTTGATATGGTGTCATAATTAAGGTAAAACTGGTTGATATGGTGTCATAACTAGGGCCTGGTGAAGTAAATGATCAGGAAATGCTTGTTTTATCTATAGTATATAATTAGGATCAGGAGTTTTTCCTGACATGCTTGGCCTGACCAGAAAGAACTCTTGCCCTTACTATGTAGGCTATGACACAAACCTATGGACATAAACTCTGCCTATTGACAGTGTTTGACTGAAATAAATTCCTTGCCGGTACTGTTATACTTATAGGTGCAGGAGCTCCACCATACTTTTGTGCTAATAGTTTAAAAGAGGTGCAGGAGCTCCACCATACTTTTGTGCTAATAGTTTAAAAGAGGTGCAGGAGCTCCACCATACTTTTGTGCTAATAGTTTAAAAGAGGTGCAGGAGCTCCACCATACTTTTGTGCTAATAGTTTAAAAGAGGTGCAGGAGCTCAAGCAGTAACAAATGCGAGGTCCTGGTATTCAGCTTCAGTGATCTCCTGCCCAAGTCAAGCACTGCCTACTGAACCAAATCACATTACATACATGGACCTCCTTCTGGAAATTCTGCTTCCTGATTCTTTCACTATGTAACTTTAAAGCATTTTCTAAAAACTAGGCAAGTCAGTTAAGAACAAATTCTTATTTTCAACAACGGCCTACCCCAGCCAAACCCTAACCCGGATGACGCTGGGCCAATTGTGCGCTGCCCTATGGGACTCCCAATCACAGCCGGTTGTGATACAGCCTGTAATCGAACCAGGGTCTGTAGTGATGCCTCTAACACTGAGATGCAGTGCCGTTGACCACTGCGCCACTCGGGAACTTCACAAGTCTGGGAGTCAGCGAGGTAAAAATATGTTCCCAGATAGGCTGCCAAAGGCTTTTTGCCCCGCCTGATTCCCCAGTTGCTCAAGAAATCCAGTGTATATCATGCAATTGGACACATTTTTGGGCAGGGGCATGGAATGGCCATTCTCTAAATCCCTGGCATCGGCAGCTTTCAGATGTTTTATCAAAAGCACCATGGCTGTGTCTCAATGGCTCTCTTTCCTTGTATATTTCACTGCTTCCTTCCCTCGTATATTTTGTTCTATGATCACTGATTCGTTAAGACATGACAGGACGGGTGAAAGCATGGATGGATGAGTCAAATCTTGTCTTTGCAATGACAGTGGTCTAACTAAGTTGCTGTATAATGCCTGTATGGTATAGGATAAGGGAGTCTCCCTGTCTCTAATGTAAATCTGGCTGAGTAATAGGCCTAATGAGTTTAGGGGTTAATGTTAAGATCAGGGGAGGTTGGTGGGAGGAGGTATAGGAGGACGGGCTCCTTGATAATGGCTGGGATGATACGAATGAAATGGTTTCAAACATATCAAACGTATGTTCCATTTATTCCATTACAGCCATTACAGTAAGGTCGTTTTCCTCTAGCTCATCCCACCAGCTTCCTGTGGTTAATATAAGATACAATAAGCTATAATAGCTGAGCTTACACTTCCCCTACCTACTGTCGGTCATATTTCAACAGAAAACAATGTACATTTCCTTGTCTATATTTCATATCAATAAACACATGAATACAATATAGCCGCGGAAAAACATCCATAAACCATTATAGCTGGAAATAATCAGGATTTACCGTTTACCAATGAAAAATACAACTCCCTAAACTCTTTGCAGGTCCGACTTGACAACCGTCCAATCCGCGTCATGACAGCTCCGCACGTGACTCTGGGTGAAGTTCTTCTTCCTGAGAGCGGTGCAAAACACACCGACAAAATTCGGGAACGGAGAATAGCAGTTTGTGGGTAAGTAACATAATTCACGAGGAAAATACCACGGCGTAGACATTTTTGTGGGCTTTTCGACAGCGGTTGGATGATGTTACATTGTGCTGAGACGAAAGAAATTGTGTTATTTGAGTTCTAAAGTATCTATCGGTTTGTTTTTCTGGCCTTCGCGGTTTCCTGGTCGCGACTCGCTCCATGATGTCTATGCACTGACCCGAGCGTTGGCGCTGGAATGGGGCAGGGGCGAAGTTGTAAAAGTTGGGTTGTCGTCTGTTTGAAGCCTTCATTTGGATGAATTCAGTTCAGTTGGTAGTTATTGCTTGTGTTTAAAATGTTATTCGTGCCGTAACGTATTTAGGGTTGAAGCAGAAGGTTTTTTTTCCGCCCCACACATTGAAGCTAGTTTCGCATTCCATTTATTCGACGCCTCACTAGCTTCGGGGCAACTAGGCGAGTTTGTTGGGACATTTTAATGTTGCTGATCAGTGGTGGAAAAAAAATATCCAATTGTCATACTTGAGTAAAAGGAAAGATACATTTTTTAATAGAAAATTAAAGTCAAGTGAAAGTCACCCAGCAAAACAAATACTACTTGAATAAAAGTCTACACGTATTTGGTTGTACATGGAAGTTATTGCTAAAACATACTAAAGTATCAAAAGTAAAAGTGTAAATAATTTCACTAATTTACGGATAGCCAGGGACACACTGCAACACTCGGACATAATTTACATATTAAGCATGTGTTTAGTGAGTCCTCCAGATCAGAGGCAGTAGGGATGACCAGGGATGTTCTCTGTTTAGTGAATCCTCCAGATCAGAGGCAGTAGGGATGACCAGGGATGTTCTCTGTTTAGTGAGTCTGCTAGATCAGAGGCCGTAGGGACCAGGGATGTTCTCTGTTTAGTGAGTCTGCCAGATCAGAGGCAGTAGGGACCAGGGATGTTCTCTGTTTAGTGAGTCTGCCAGATCAGAGGCAGTAGGGATGACCAGGGATGTTCTCTGTTTAGTGAGTCCTCCAGATCAGAGGCAGTAGGGATGACCGGGGATGTTCTCTGTTTAGTGAGTCTGCCAGATCAGAGACAGTAGGGATGACCAGGGATGTTCTCTTGATAAGTGTTTGAATTTGACCATTTTCCTGTCCAGCTAAAGCATTAGAAATCTAATGAGTACTTTTGGGTGACAGGGAAAACGTATGTAGTAAAAAGTACATAATTTTCTTAAGGAATGTAGTGGAGTGGAAGTTGTCAAAAATATAAATAGTAAAATACAGACCCCCCCCCCAAAAAAAACGACCTTAAGTAGTACTTTAAAGTATTTTTACTTCATTACTTTACACCACTACAGCTAACATCACTTGATTTTTGGGAGTCTGGCTAGCCATAAATGTATTATTTCATATAATCTTAGCGATATGGTTTAATTTAAAACATTACTGATTCATTTCTCATGTCGCATTGCAAGTTTCACTTCACTTGGGACATTCCCATGCTACTTTGTTGCTATTTGCCCACTGACTTGATACACATTGAAAGTTGGGGAGTTTTCTAGCCCTTGATCATGACTCTCAGATCCCTTACATTACACACAAGTAATTGGATCAAGGCGTCTTCCGTACGGGGGAGTTTTGTTAAGAGCCATGGCGTTTGGTCTGAATATTAACACGCATCTCTTTTGGTACGGTTTTGGAAGCACATCAGCAAGAAATAATTTTTGAAAAACAAAAGGTTAAATTGATACACACCTTTTTCATAGGGTTAGTGTCTCCACACTGCCATATCTCCATGTTACAGCGCTTGTTTACAGGAAACGGACAGAAGCGACCACCTGTGCTAATTAGGGTAAGTGTATGTATTTAGCCCACTAAAATAAAAGTTTAGACATTTCTAACATATACTGCCCTAATTTTGTATTTAAAAAAATTGAGTTAAAATGAAAGATTAATCTCTCATATGAAGCTTTATGACTTTACTTAAAAAACCTCTTGGATCTAGGGGGCACTATTTTCATTTTTTGAAAAATAACGTTCCCAAAGTAAACGGGCTATTTTGTCAGGACAAGATGCTAGAATATGCATATAGTTGACAGCTTAGGATAGAAAACACTCTAAAGTTTCCAAAACTGTAAAAATATTGTCTGTGAGTATAACAGAACTGATATTGCAGGCGAAAGCCTGAGAAAAATCCAATCAGGAAGGGACTCTTATTTAGAAAGCTCTGCGTCCCTATTGAGCAGTGAATGGGCTTCCCTAATGTGTCTAGTGTCACAATGCATAGTTTCAGGCTTTTATTTTGGTGTTTCATATTAGCCAACCACTGAATAATCAATTTCAATTCATTTAAATGTTCAAAACGGACATTTTATCTAAAGTATAAGTATATAAATGTCCCCTAAAGTTATTAAAATAAACTGATCATTGCTATTCATCGTGAAAGTAGCACTTATAACAGGTTGTGTCCAATCGTATCCACAGAGAGCAGTGTAGAGTTGGGTTTTTGTTCTTGCCAACCAGTACACACCTGATTCAACTAATCATAGACTTCAGTCAATACATGATTAATTGAATCAGGTGTGTAATTACTTGGTTAGAACACCACCCTGGTCCCTCTATGGATATGAAGCTATGCACAAAGACCATAACTTTCAATTAATTATCTGAAAGCTCATTCACATTTGCTGTACTACTATTCTTGTTAATTTGTTCAACTTGTCTTCCTAAAGCCTATCTGAAGACCGTTTTTTAAAATCTCCCTCTACTGTGTCTTAAAAAAAGTAGTTGGACCAAAAAATGGAATTGCCTGGATGAATGGAAAACACAAATATGACAATGCCCCGGCCCTAACTGCATGATTAGTCACCCAATAGTAATCTTCTTATCCCTCATTTGTTTGCATTTTTGTCTACTTGTAGATCTTATATCCCTCAACCCTGAACTAATTATTCTCTCTCAGCATCAACGACTACCTGTCCACTCCAAATGTCTTGGAGAGAGTACAGAGGTTTCTGATCTTGGTTAAGGCACCATGACTATATGCATAATATCCTTAACTGTAGTTTTTGTGTGTGTGTGTGTTTTAATCAACTTAAATCTGAACAAAAAACAATTTATGTTCATTGAATATTAGAGATCAACACTATCCCTGTGTTTCAATGCATACTGGGCTAAATGGGAGTATACTGGGCTAAATGGGAGTATACTGGGCTAAATGGGAGTATACTGGGCTAAATGGGAGTATACTGGGCTAAATGGGAGTATACTGGGCTAAATGGGAGTATACTGGACTGAATGGGAGTATACTGGGCTGAATGGGAGTATACTGGGCTGAATGGGAGTATACTGGGCTGAATGGGAGTATACTGGGCTGAATGGGAGTATACTGGGCTGAATGGGAGTATACTGGGCTGAATGGGAGTATACTGGGCTGAATGGGAGTATACTGGGCTGAATGGGAGTATACTGGGCTGAATGGGAGTATACTGGGCTGAATGGGAGTATACTGGGCTGAATGGGAGTATACTGGGCTGAATGGGAGTATACTGAGCTAAATGGGAGTATACTGGGCTAAATGGGAGTATACTGGGCTGAATGGGAGCATATTGGGCTTAATGGGAACAACTGATTTATGTTGAGAGACAAAATAGCAAAGTCTACTCAAAATATTTTGAGGCCGATGTTTTGGGCTATAAATATTAGAGGTTGTCCGATTATGATTTTTTAACGCCGATACTGATTATTGGAGGACCAAAAAAAATCCAATACCAATTAATCGGAAAATGTATTTATTTGTAATATAACACTTATTTTAACTTAATATAATACATCGATAAAATCAATTTAGCCTCAAATAAATAATAAAACATGTTCAATTTGGTTTAAATAATGCAAAAACAAAGTGTTGGAAAAGAAAGTGCAATATGTGCCATGTAAGAAAGCTAGAGGCAGTATGTGCCATGTAAGAAAGCTAACATTTAAGTTCCTTGCTCAGAACATATGAAAGCTGGTGGTTCCTTTTAACATGAGTCTTCAATATTCCCAGGTAAGAAGTTTTAGGTTGTAATTATCATAGGACTATTTCTCTCTCTACCATTTTGTATTTCATTAACCTTTGACTATTGGATGTACTTATAGGCACTTTAGTATTGCCAGTGTAACAGTATAGCTTCCGTCCCTCTCCTCGCTCCTCCCTGGGCTCGAACCAGGAACACAACGACAACAGCCACCCTCGAAGCATCGCTACCCAAGCAAGGGGAACAACCACTCCAAGTCTCAGAGCGAGTGACGTTTGAAACGCTATTAGCGCGCACCCCGCTAACTAGCTAGCCCTTTCATATCGGTTACACAAGCCTAATCTCGGGAGTTGATAGGCTTGAAGTCATAAACCGCGCAATGCTTGACGCACAACGAAGAGCTGCTGGCAAAACGCATGGAAGTGCCATTTGAATGAATGTTTACGAGCCTGCTGCTGCTGCCTACCATCGCTCAGTCAGACTGCTCTATCAAATCATAGACTTAGTTATAACATAATAACACACAGAAATATGAGCCTTAGTTTCCAGATTCGACCATATTAAATTACCTATCATCTCGAAAACAAGACGTTTATTCTTTCAGTGAAGTACGGAACCGTTCTGTAGTTTCTCTAAGGGGTGGCATCCATTAGTCTAAATATTCCTGTTACATTGCACAACCTTCAATGTTATGCCATAATTACGTAAAATTCTGGCAAATTAGGTGTCCCAAACTGTACCCTGACTCTGCGTGCAATAAACGAAGAGAAGTGACAGAATTTCACCTGGTTAATATTGCATGCTAACCTGGGTTTCTTTTAGCTAAATATGCAGGTTTAAAAATATATACTTCTGTGTATTGATTTTAAGAAAGGCATTGATGTTCATGGTTAGGTACAGATTAGCGCAATGATATGCACCGCATCGATTATATGCAATGCAGGACACGCTAGATACACTAGTAATATCATCAACCATGTGTAGTTATAACTAGTGATTATGATTAAGTTCAATGCTAGCTAGCAACTTACCTTGGCTTCTACTGCATTCGCGTAACAGGCAGTCTCCTTGTGGAGTGCAATGAGGCAGGTGGTTAGAGCGTTGGACTAGTTAACTGTAAGGTTGCAAGATTGAATCCCCTGAGCTGACAAGGTTTAATCGGTCAACCTCTAATAAATATACACTATATAGAATCCGATATTATGCATAGTTAGTATTGATCAATATTGTTTTATTGTAATTTACATTCTTTATAGAGGGAATGCCTTTTGTGCTACTGTTCCCTTTAAGCCCACCTGAGATAAATATCAAATTTACAAAAATGGCATTTAAATGTAAGGTGTGAATTCCTGAATCTATAATCTTGTAGTTCACAGTTATGTTGTTCCTGTGTGACTGGCACGACTGCTAGCATGAAAAACACATATTTTCAATTGTCAAGAAGTAGTCATGAATGCTCATGAAGTGTGTTATCATGTGCATGTATCAGCACATTCATCTCTTGATTTTACGAAAAGTATAATCGCTTATCTGAGAAGGTACAAAAAATGTTTATCTGAGGGTTGCCTCAAAAGTTTTTTTTCAGCTTTGAAATTGGCCACTAATGGAAACTGTAACTGTCAACTTAATAATAAAACATCTGATTGGCTTAGAACAGTGGTCACCAACCGGTTGAGCGTGATCGACTAGTCCAGTCTCCAAGACATTTCTAGTCGATCGCCAAACATTTTAAGTAACAAAAAAAAAACGACAACGATAAAGCCTTGCGTTCCTATTTTATTTTTGTATTCGTCTCACGCTGTTGGTGGTAGAGACGCAGCCGGTTTCAGCTGCACTGCGCGCCGGGTCGTGGAAGTGTTCAGATTTTGGACCATTTCATGTGTCTGAAGGTACAAGCCTTCCCGGTGCGCCCGGAGAGAATAAGTCCACTATAGGCCTACCGCTGGCTTATTGGATGGCACAGATGGCCATGTCTGCTAAGCAAAACAAAGTTACGGATATATCCACCAGGTGAAATATTTGAAATGGCAGAAAATGTTTTTGTTTTTATATTTCATACCAAAGATGGTAGTGAGCTGAATAGGTCTGTTTACCCTAGCTATCTAGCATGCTCAGGACACCTGTGTGGAAGTCGGGAAGTGTAGCAGAAGAAGTGTGGTTTGGTCAGATGGAGGCACCCCTAGCTGTATGGATCTGTAACGGCTACAGTAATTCATTTTTTTTATTTGAAGGTTTCTCTCTCGCTGATGAAAGATAAGGGCCATATGTTTCAAATGCCGTCTCGCAATCAATGATTATTGACGTTTCCAAACGTTAAAACAAAGCATCAGGATTTTAGTTCACATGAGCCAGTCGCTGGTAGGGCTGAGCCATGAAGGCAGTCAAATTCCACGTGACAGTTTAGTCACGGTAATTAGGCTTCTCCAAACTGTGATGCTGCTGATGGTCATTAGTAGCCTACCAAACATGCTAACTGCCTGGTACTAAGCACTCTATTGTCCCTCTAATCACTCTGACAACAATGCAAATGCCATCGGAAATCAAACATTTCATGAGAGCCCATGAGCTCATGTTGCGCAACATTCCCATAGGCTATGCAATGCTTTAGAAAAGAGTGATGGCCTCTTAAGAGCAGGATCCCATCAGCTTTCTATAGGCTAGGCCTATACTATTTATTTCTCAACTTTCTGAATATTAAGCACATTACTACTTCTCTTTACAACAGGAGTGTAGCCTACCTGGCTGGCATGAAAATGAACCAGGGAAAAAGCGTCCTCCATTCGCTACTTAAGTGCCTAGATGACATGTCATTGTTACCACTGCTCCTGTTTTGATACAGGTGCATGATAATGGTCCATTCTAAGTCAAAACACATTTCACACACACATTATTTAGTGAATGGAAAGACTAGATGAAATCATTAACAGTGTGATTGGTGACAATATTACCCTATCACTTGTGAATTGTATATCACTTCTGATTGATGCCCGGCGTAAGGCAAACAATGCCTATTTATTTATTTAGTTGCACACCTCGTAGCCTAGCCCATAGGCCTATATGTTTTGATACGGGTTTTTATCACAACTGAAGTGGCCAAATAACTTTTTAAATGAAGCACATTAAACTGCTTTACAAGGGGTTTACAGCCTAACTGGCAGACAGAAGCAGCGTGTGAGTTTCAAGTTTGGGGAAGATAATTTTCACCATAATAATGCACCTTTTATCGTTTTAATTTGACCTTTATTTAACCAGGCAAGTCAGTTAAGAACATATTCTTATTTTCAATGACGGCCTGGGAACAGTGGGTTAACTGCCTGTTCCGGGGCAGAACGACAGATTTGTACCTTGTCAGCTCGGGGGTTTGAACTCGCAACCTTCCGGTTACTAGTCCAACGCTCTAACCACTAGGCTACGCTGCCGCCCCAAAAAGCATTACATGCATAATCTCATTTGCGGTCACTTTTGATAATGTTGTTTTCCTGCTAATGGAACATTTACGATTATAGCCTACTGCCATGTGTACAATGCTGCTCTTATAATGTGAAGAAATAGCCTGATAGTTTATCAACATTTTCAGCTAAACGTCCTGATCTGTTTTATCAGCCACATTGTGGTTGTATTAATTTGGGATCTATCGCATCCCACAACTGTCATGCAGGTGAAAGAGGACCCAAAAGCGACTTAACAGAAACAGAGTTTATTCAAGTCCAAACAGAAAACGACAAATCCTGAATCCTTAACAGGAAATGTCCAAACAGGGAATAACAGAAATCCTCTAGTCTGTAGAGGGGAATAACAGGAGAAGCGGCCACAGACTGCAGGTCGCCGGGTAGGCGCAGGCCGTAGCTGACAGAGACACCTGCTCACACGCAGCATCTGATGAAGGCAAAAACACGACAGGACAGGGCGATACACAATCACAGCACGGTGAATTCTAAACAAGGAACCGACGGGACAGGAACGGAACACAAAGGAAGAAATAGGGACTCTAATCAGGGGAAAAGATCGGGAACAGGTGTGGGAAGACTAAATGATGATTAGGGGAATAGGAACAGCTGGGAGCAGGAACGGAACGATAGAGAGAAGAGAGAGCGAGAGAGTGAGAGAGGGAGGGGGGAGAGAGGGATAGAAAGAGGGAAAGAACCTAATAAGACCAGCAGAGGGAAACGAATAGAATGGGGAGCACAGGGACAAGACATGATAATAAATGACAAACATGACAGTACCCCCCCACTCACCGAGCGCCTCCTGGCGCACTCGAGGAGGAATCCTGGCGGCAACGGAGGAAATCATCGATGAGTGAACGGTCCAGCACGTCCCGAGACGGAACCCAACTCCTCTCCTCAGGACCGTAACCCTCCCAATCCACTAAGTATTGGCGACCCCGTCCCCGAGAACGCATGTCCATGATCTTATGTACCTTGTAAATAGGTGCGCTCGACAAGGACGGGAGGGGGAGGGAAGACGAACGGGGTGCGAAGAAAGGGCTTAACACAGGAGACATGGAAGACAGGATGGACGCGACGAAAATGTCGCGGAAGAAGCAGTCGCACAGCGACAGGATTGACGACCTGGGAGACACGGAACGGACCAATGAACCGCGGAGTCAACTTACGAGAAGCTGTCGTAAGAGGAAGGTTGCGAGTGGAAAGCCACACTCTCTGGCCGCAACAATACCTTGGACTCTTAATCCTGCGTTTATTGGCGGCTCTCACAGTCTTCCCCGCAGACAAAGGCAGACCGGTAATGAAGTCTAAGGCGATGTGAGACCATGGTCGAGAAGGAATGGGGAGCGGTCTGAGACGACCGGCAGGAGGAGAGTTACCCGACTTAGTCTGCGCGCAGTCCGAACAAGCAGCCACGAAACGGCGCGTGTCACGCTCCTGAGTCGGCCACCAAAAGCGCTGGCGAATAGACGCAAGAGTGCCTCGAACACCGGGATGACCAGCTAACTTGGCAGAGTGAGCCCACTGAAGAACAGCCAGACGAGTGGAAACAGGAACGAAAAGGAGGTTACTAGGACAAGCGCGCGGCGACGCAGTGTGCGTGAGTGCTTGCTTAACCTGTCTTTCAATTCCCCAGACTGTTAACCCGACAACACGCCCATAAGGAAGAATCCCCTCGGGATCAGTAGAAGCCACAGAAGAACTAAACAGACGGGATAAGGCATCAGGCTTGGTGTTCTTGCTACCCGGACGGTAAGAAATCACAAACTCGAAACGAGCGAAAAACAACGCCCAACGAGCTTGACGGGCATTAAGTCGTTTGGCAGAACGGATGTACTCAAGGTTCTTATGGTCTGTCCAAACGACAAAAGGAACGGTCGCCCCCTCCAACCACTGTCGCCATTCGCCTAGGGCTAAGCGGATGGCGAGCAGTTCACGGTTACCCACATCATAGTTGCGCTCAGATGGCGACAGGCGATGAGAAAAATAAGCGCAAGGATGAACCTTATCGTCAGACTGGAAGCGCTGGGATAGAATGGCTCCCACGCCTACCTCTGAAGCGTCAACCTCGACAATGAATTGTCTAGTGACGTCAGGAGTAACGAGGATAGGAGCGGACGTAAAACGTTCTTTTAGAAGATCAAAAGCTCCCTGGGCGGAACCGGACCACTTAAAACACGTCTTGACAGAAGTAAGAGCTGTGAGAGGGGCAGCAACTTGACCGAAATTACGAATGAAACGCCGATAGAAATTAGCGAAACCTAAAAGCGCTGCAACTCGACACGTGACCTTGGAACGGGCCAATCACTGACAGCTTGGACCTTAGCGGAATCCATCTGAATGCCTTCAGCGGAAATAACGGAACCGAGAAAAGTAACGGAGGAGACATGAAAAGAGCACTTCTCAGCCTTTACGTAGAGACAATTCTCTAAAAGGCGCTGTAGAACACGTCGAACGTGCTGAACATGAATCTCGAGTGACGGAGAAAAAATCAGGATATCGTCAAGATAGACAAAAACAAAGATGTTCAGCATGTCTCTCAGAACATCATTAACTAATGCCTGAAAAACAGCTGGCGCATTGGCGAGACCGAACGGCAGAACCCGGTACTCAAAATAATATATAATAATAATAATAATAATATAATAATATAATAATATAATATATTATTATATTATTATTATTATTATTATATATATAATATATGCCATTTAGCAGACGCTTTTATCCAAAGCGACTTACAGTCATGTGTGCATACATGTGTGCATACATTCTACGTATGGGTGGTCCCGGGGATCGAACCCACTACCCTGGCGTTACAAGCGCCATGCTCTACCAACTGAGCTACACACGGAGTGTTAAACGCCGTTTTCCACTCGTCCCCCTCTCTGATGCGCACGAGATGGTAAGCGTTACGGAGGTCCAACTTAGTAAAGCACCTGGCTCCCTGCAGAATCTCGAAGGCTGATGACATAAGGGGAAGCGGATAACGATTCTTAACCGTTATGTCATTCAGCCCTCGATAATCCACGCAGGGGCGCAGAGTACCGTCCTTCTTCTTAACAAAAAAGAACCCCGCCCCGGCCGGAGAAGAAGAAGGCACTATGGTACCGGCGTCAAGAGACACAGACAAATAATCCTCGAGAGCCTTACGTTCGGGAGCCGACAGAGAGTATAGTCTACCTCGAGGAGGAGTGGTCCCCGGAAGGAGATCAATACTACAATCATACGACCGGTGAGGAGGAAGGGAGTTGGCTCGGGACCGACTGAAGACCGTGCGCAGATCATGATATTCCTCCGGCACTCCTGTCAAATCGCCAGGTTCCTCCTGAGAAGTAGGGACAGAAGAAACGGGAGGGATGGCAGACATTAAACACTTCACATGACAAGAAACGTTCCAGGATAGGATAGAATTACTAGACCAATTAATAGAAGGATTATGACATACTAGCCAGGGATGACCCAAAACAACAGGTGTAAACGGTGAACGGAAAATCAAAAAAGAAATAGTCTCACTGTGGTTACCAGATACTGTGAGAGTTAAAGGTAGTGTCTCAAATTTGATACTGGGAAGATGACTACCATCTAAGGCAAACATGGGCGTAGGCTTGTCTAACGGTCTGAAAGGAATGTTATGTTTCCGAACCCATGCTTCGTCCATGAAACAACCCTCAGCCCCAGAGTCAATCAAGGCACTGCATGTAGCACCCGAACCGGTCCAGCGTAGATGGACCGACATAGTAGTACAAGATCTAGATGAAGAGACCAGAGTAGTAGCGCTCACCAGTAGCCCTCCGCTTACTGATGGGCTCTGGCCTCTTACTGGACATGAATTAACAAAATGTCCAGCAACTCCGCAATAGAGGCACAGGCGGTTGGTGATCCTCCGTTCCCTCTCCTTAGTCGAGATGCAAATCCCTCCCAGCTGCATGGGCTCAGTCTCAAAGCCAGAGGAGGGAGATGGTTGCGATGCGGAGCAGGGAAACACCGTTGATGCGAGCTCTCTTCCACGAGCCCGGTGACGAAGATCTACCCGTCGTTCTATGCGGATGGCGAGAGCAATCAAAGAGTCCACATCTGAAGGAACCTCCCGGGAGAGAATCTCATCCTTAACCACTGCGTGGAGTCCCTCCAGAAAACGAGCGAGCAGCGCCGGCTCGTTCCACTCACTAGAGGCAGCAAGAGTGCGAAACTCAATAGAATAATCCGTTATGGACCGTTCACCTTGGCATAAGGAAGCCAGGGCCCTAGAAGCCTCCCTACCAAAAACTGAACGGTCAAAAACCCGAATCATCTCCTCTTTAAAGTTCTGGAACTTGTTAGAGCAATCAGCCCTTGCCTCCCAGATAGCTGTGCCCCATTCTCGAGCCCGGCCAGTAAGGAGTGAAATGACGTAAGCAACCCGAGCTCTCTCTCTAGAGTATGTGTTGGGTTGGAGAGAGAACACAATCTCACACTGCGTGAGAAAGGAGCGGCACTCAGTGGGCTGCCCGGAGTAGCAAGGTGGGTTATTAACCCTAGGTTCTGGAGGCTCGGCAGGCCAGGAAGTAACAGGTGGCACGAGACGTAGACTCTGGAACTGTCCAGAGAGGTCGGAAACCTGAGCGGCCAGGTTCTCCACGGCATGGCGAGCAGCAGACAATTCCTGCTCGTGTCTGCCGAGCATGGCTCCTTGGATCTTGACGGCAGTGTAACGAGCGTCTGAAGTCGCTGGGTCCATTCCTTGGTCGGTTCCTTCTGTCATGCAGGTGAAAGAGGACCCAAAAGCGACTTAACAGAAACAGAGTTTATTCAAGTCCAAACAGAAAACGACAAATCCTGAATCCTTAACAGGAAATGTCCAAACAGGGAATAACAGAAATCCTCTAGTCTGTAGAGGGGAATAACAGGAGAAGCGGCCACAGACTGCAGGTCGCTTCGGGTAGGCGCAGGCCGTAGCTGACAGAGACACCTGCTCACACGCAGCATCCGATGAAGGCAAAAACACGACAGGACAGGGCGATACACAATCACAGCACGGTGAATTCTAAACAAGGAACCGACGGGACAGGAACGGAACACAAAGGAAGAAATAGGGACTCTAATCAGGGGAAAAGATCGGGAACAGGTGTGGGAAGACTAAATGATGATTAGGGGAATAGGAACAGCTGGGAGCAGGAACGGAACGATAGAGAGAAGAGAGAGCGAGAGAGTGAGAGAGGGAGGGGGAGAGAGAGGGATAGAAAGAGGGAAAGAACCTAATAAGACCAGCAGAGGGAAACGAATAGAATGGGGAGCACAGGGACAAGACATGATAATAAATGACAAACATGACAACAACTGTCCCAGACTATGTTTGGAATATTTATTTCTCGCACAGAATAGAATAAGTCCACTTTTGTACTATGGAGGTTAGTAGATTGACATAGGCTAGTGCTCTTGTGGTTTGTTAGACCTACTCATCTTGTTGATGAGTAGACAGGTAATCCATTATCTTCAATATGCACCTCAGAATTGGATAAGGACGTGTTGTTGCATCCCCGATGTGTCTGTCGTCACTTGTAGCCCGTGAGAAAGACCAGATCACGTGATAGAGAGCCATGTGAGTGAGAGATGTGCTTCGGAGCCCGCGACACTCTGCGAGAAGGGCGCAATGCAGCACTCTGGGCCATGGGCACAACGGCCACTGGCAGCAGGAGGCATGGCTTTTTTTAGTGTACACAAAGGGGATGAAGCCGACATTGCCAATGGCTTGTCAAATTGTGAATGAGAGACTGATGAAGTGTGTACAGCCTGCGCAAAAATCTAAGCAGAACTCGTGCCTTTCAGGCCACATTAGTTGCATCATGTAGCCTTACAATGTATTAAAAATCAAAACATATAGCCCAACATTTGTCGAACTAAAGTTACATTAATAACTCTACATTAAGCATATAGGAGAACCTATTTCTTAAACACTGAAGGGAGAATAGCCGCATGTGCGCAATCGCTTATCGTTTTGGAGAAAATATCCTTTCTATTTTATTCAGCTTTGTTCAATTGTATTCTTCATACTATAAAATAATGCCACCGAATTCTAAACAAATCTTGTCTGCTAAATGAACTATTGTAGCCCACAGCCATATGGCATAGCCGGATCAGGACCTAACATAAGGACTCAAATAGACATGTATTTATTGGGATGGTGTAGGCTATATTACATGTATTTATTGGGATGGTGTAGGCTATATTACATGTATTTATTGGGAAGGTGTAGGTTATATTACATGTATTTATTGGGAAGGTGTAGGCTATATTACATGTATTTATTGGGAAGGTGTAGGCTATATTACATGTATTTATTGGGAAGGTGTAGGCTATATTACATGTATTTATTGGGAAGGTGTAGGCTATATTACATGTATTTATTGGGAAGGTGTAGGCTATATTACATGTATTTATTGGGATGGTGTAGGCTATATTACATGTATTTATTGGGAAGGTGTAGGCTATATGACATGTATTTATTGGGAAGGTGTAGGCTATATGACATGTATTTGTTGGGAAGGTGTATGCTATATTACATGGATTTATTGGGATGGTGTAGGCTATATTACATGGATTTATTGGGATGGTGTAGGCTATATTACATGGATTTATTGGGATGGTGTAGGCTATATTACATGGATATATTGGGATGGTGTAGGCTATATTACATGGATTTATTGGGATGGTGTAGGCTATATTACATGGATTTATTGGGATGGTGTAGGCTATATTACATGGATTTATTGGGAAGGTGTAGGCTATATTACATGGATTTATTGGGAAGGTGTAGGCTATATTACATGGATTTATTGGGAAGGTGTAGGCTATATTACATGGATTTATTGGGAAGGTGTAGGCTATATTACATGGATTTATTGGGAAGGTGTAGGCTATATTACATGGATTTATTGGGAAGGTGTAGGCTATATTGAATGGATTTATTAGAGTTTTTAAAATGTAGATGTTTGAAAAGTCCTTGTCAGTGGCTGTGTGGAAGCCAGGAGATGGTAAACACCTTTATGTTCATTAACGGTCAATTACTGTGAGACCGACAGTTATCTGCTTGACAGTCACCGGGTGATGAAATGTTGTGACAGCCACAGCCCCTAGTCGTGGGGAAAGCTGAGGGCTGGAAAATAGGGAGAAGGCTTAGAGTTTGAGAGCTAAGGAGTTTTCATGCTGTTGCAACATTGTTGTGTTATTGTTGCGATGATACGCTATATATACTAACGTACACTACCAGTCAAGTTTGGACACCTTCTCATTCAAGGGTTTTCCTTTATTTTCACTATTTTCTACATTTTAGAATAATAATGAAAACAAACTATGAATTAATACATATGGAATCATCTAGTAACCAACAGTGTTAAACGAATCAAAATATATTTTATGTTTAGATTCTTCAAATAGCCACCCTTTGCCTTGATAAAGTTCTTGGCATTCTCTCAACCAGCTTCACCTGGAATGGTTTTCCAACAGTGAAGGAGTCCCCATAAATGCTGAGCACTTGGCTGCATTTTCTTCACTCTGTGGTCCAACTCATTCCAAACCATCTCGATTGGGTTGAGGTCGTGTGATTGTCGAGGCCAGGTCATCTGACGCAGCACTCATCACTCCCTTTCTTGGTCAAATAGCCCTTACACAGCCTGGAGGTGTGTTGGGTCATTGTCCAACACATGACAGTCCCACTAAGCGCAATCCAAATGGGATGGCATATTGCTGCAGAATCCTATGGTAGCCATGCTGGTTAAGTGTGCCTTGAATTATAAATAAATCACAGACGGTGCCAGCAGCAAAGCACCATCACACCTCCATGCTTCACATTGGAAACCACACGTGTGGAGATCATGCGTTCACCTACTCTGCATCTCACAAAGACACAGCGGTTGGAACCAAAAATCTCAAATTTGGACTCCTCGGACCAAAGTACAGATTTCCACTGGTCTAATGTCCGTTGCTCATGTTTCTTTGTCCAAGCAAGTCTCTTCTTATTATTGGTGTCCTTTGGTGGTGTCTCAGCAATTCGACCATGAAGGCCTGATTTCACGGCAGGTAGCCTAGTGGTTAGAGCGATGGACTAGTATCCGAAAGGTTGCAAGATCGAATCCCAGAGCTCACAAGGTAAACATCTGTCGTTCTGCCCCTAAACAAGGCAGTTAACCCACTGTTCCTAGGCCGTCATTGAAAAAAATAATGAGTTCTTAACTGACTTGCCTAGTTAAATAAAGGTACAATTAAAAAAAAAAATTCTACAGAGTCTCCTCTGTAGTTGATATTGATATGTGTCTGTTACTTGAACATTTATTTGAGCTGCAATTTCAGAGGCTGGTAACTCTAATGCACTTGTCCTCTGCTGCAGAGGAATCTGTCTTCCTTTCCTGTGGCGGTCCTCCCGAGAGCCAGTTTCATCATAGTGCTTACTGTTTTTTACAACTGTACTTGAAACTTTCCGCATTGACTGACCTTCATGTCTTAAAGTAATGATGGACTGTCGTTTCTCTTTGCTTATTTTAGTTGTTCTTCCAATAATATGGACTTAGCCCTATTTGGTGAAAGACTATCTTCTGTATATCACCCCTACCTAACTGATTGGCAATAACGCATTAAGAAGGAAATAAATTCCAGAAATTAACTTCTAACAAGGCACACCTGTTAATTGAAATGCATTCTAGGTGACTACCTCATGAAGCTGGTTGAGTGTGCAAAGCTGTCATCAAGGCAAAGGGTGGCTACTTTTAAAGAATCTCAAATATAAAATATATTTTAGTGTGTTTATTACTTTTACTGGGCTGTGTGGGTGTGTCCAAACACCTTTTATTTAATCTTTATTTAACTAGTCAAGTCAGTTAAGAACACATTCTTATTTTCAATGACGGCCTAGGAACGGTGGGTTAACTGCCTGTTCAGGGGCAGAACGACAGATTTTTACCTTGTCAGCTCAGGGGGTTGAATTTGCAACCTTCCGGTTACTAGTCCAGTGCTCTAACCACTAGGCTACCCTATATTAATAACCTAAGGCTCGTATTTCTGTGTGTTATGTTATAACTAAGTCTATGGTTTGATAGAGCAGTCAGACTGAGCAATGGTAGGCACCAGCAGGCTCATAAACATTAATTCAAACAGCACTTTCGTGTTTCAAACGTCACTCGCTCTGAAACTTGGAGTGGTTGTTCCCCTTGCTCTGCAAGGGCCACGGCTTTTGTGGAACAATCGCCGCTTCGAGGGTGGCTGTTGTCGTTGTGATCCTGGTAGGGGCGAGGAGAGGGACGGAAGCTATACTGTTACACTGGCAATACTAAAGTACCTATAAGAACATCCAATAGTCAAAGGTTAATGAAATACAAATGGTATAGAGAGAAATAGTCCTATAAACTACAAACTACAACTCAAAACTTCTTACCTGGGAAAATATGAAGACTCATGTTAAAAGGAACCACCAGCTTTCATGTGTTCTGAGCAAGGAACTTTAATGTTAGCTTTCTTACATGGCACATATTGCACTTTTACTTTCTTCTCCAACACTTTGTTTTTGCATTATTTAAACCAAATTGAACATGTTTCATTATTTATTTGAGGCGAAATTGATTTCATTGATGTATTATATTAAGTTAAAATAAGTGTTCATTCAGTATTGTTGTAATTGTCATTATTATAAATAAATAAAACAATTGTCCGATTTGAATCGGTATCGGCTTTTTTGGTCCTTCAATAATCGGCATCGGCTTTTTTGGTCCTTCAATAATCGGCATCGGCGTTGAAAAGTCATAATCGGTCGACCTCTAATGTGGACACCCCTTCAAGTTAGTGAATTTGGACATTTCAGCCACATCTGTTGCTGACAGGTGTATAAAGTCGAGGACACAGCCATGCAGTCTCCATAGACATATTGGCAGTAGAATGGCCTTATTGAAGAGCTTAGCAACTTTTAACTTGGCACTGTCATAGGATGCCACTTTTCCAACAAGTCAGTTTGTCAAAGTTCTGCCTTGCTAGAGCTGTCCTGGTCAACTGTAAGTGCTTTTATTGTAAAGTGGAAACCTCTAGGAGCAACAACTGCTCAGCCTCAGTGCTAGGTCACACAAGCTCACAGAACGGGACCGCTGAAGCGTGAAGCGTGTAAAAATCATCTGTCCTCGGTTGCATCATTCACTAGCTTTCCAAACTGCCTCTGGAACCAACGCCAGCACAATAACTGTTCGTCATGAAATGGGTTTCCATGGCCGAGCAGCAGCACACAAGCCTAAGATCACCATGTGCAATGCCAAGTCTCGGCTGTAGTAATGTAATGTTCGCCAGCATTAGAAACGTTCTCTGGAGTGATGAATCACGCTTCACCATATGGCAGTACGATGGACAAATTTGGGTTTGGTGGATACCAGGAAAACGCTATCTGCCCCAATGCATAGTGTCAACTGTAAAGTTTGGTGGTGGAGGCGTAGTTATCTGGGGCTGTTTTTCATGGTTCGGGCTAGGCCCCTTAGTTGCAGTGAAGGGAAATGCTTAAAGCTACAGCATACATTGACATTCTAGACGATTCTGTGCTTCCATTTTTGTGGCAACCGTTTGGGGATGGCCCTTTCTAGGTTTGAGCATGACGATGCCCTCGTGCAAAAAGCCAGATCAAATATTTTTATAACTAAACCAAAACAGACCACAGCCTGTTTCGAATGGGAACAAATGAGTCCTAGTGGGCAGAACAAGCAAGGAGGTGGGCAGAGCCAAGCATCAGCTAGTGCGATCCTATTAGCCCGTTCTAGCATACATCTGTATATTTCCTTTAAGGACCGCCTACTCTGTGAAATGCATGTCCAATAACACACTTTGCCTTTGCACTCCTAAACAATGTGATAAAAACATTTTTTTTTAAACTTTGACAAAAGGTAGTCTACAATACGTAGTCTAATCTGTTCATAACAGATTCTAGTTATGAAACATAACTGTATTGAGATCTAATGTTGAGGACATTTGCAGAATGTCGGCCAAAATCCATCTTTTCCCACTGCCGGCCACTGGGCTTCCTCTCAATACCATATTTGGTTGTGAATGGAAACGCCAAGCGGATGCTTCACATTTTATACATCTGGTGAAATATCTATCTCATTGTTCTATTTGTGGCGAAGTCCATACAGAAATGATTTTGTCGAGATCGGTGTTGAAGAACTTGACTGGCCTGCACAGAGCCCTAACCTCAATCCCAAAGGTGTTCAATGGGGTTAATTGGGACGCTGACTGCGAGCCAGGCCTAATCGCCCAACATCAGTGCCCAACCTCATTAATGCTCTTGTGGCTGAATGGAAGCAAGTCCCCGCAGAAATGTTCCATCATCTAGCCGTGGAAAGCCTTCCCAGAATAGTGGAGGCTGTTATTTATAGCAGCAAAGAGGGGACCAACTCCATATTAATGGCCATGATTTTGGAATGAGATGTTCAAAGAGCAGGCGTCCACATACACTGTGCACTACATGACCAAAAAGTATCACTGTTGTTTATATGTAGGGTCTATCATATTCACTTACAGCATTATCCATGAAAATATAGGCTAGCCTTCATCCATAAGTTATCCTTATGATGACTTTTTTAAATATTCACACAAAGCTTGAAAATAAACATTTATAGAGTCATTACAGAATTCGTGGATATTTATTACCACATAAATGTATCAAAATAGTTTTTAATTTTGCATTAATTCGAAAGAGGACGTCCATTTAGGTAATCGGCACCAACCTACAGTATGATAACATTAAGAACAATGGTTTTGATTTGGCCCTATTCTCTCCCCGGGGAGGGGTCTGTGTGATTGATTGAATACATAAGAGTAGTCTGTCAGTGACGTATGATCAGGGCTTGCTAATCGTGACAGCCAGGGCAGCCCCCTCGTGCCCTTTCCCTCCACCTCCCACCATCCACTTCACTTACCAAACCACAGTAACTGTCAAGTGTGTGTGCGCGTCAGACATTATAAATAGCCATATGCCTAGCTCCTCGTCTCGACGCAGTGTTGTGCTTCTTCTCTCTGAGCCGATGTTTCTATAACAGATATAGAGGCCAACGCTTTCCAGTGAAATGACTAATGGCCTGACTTGTACCTTCAGCATTTAAAGGGGCAGGCCATGTTCGGAGTTTTTGAATCGATGATATGTAACTTAAGCCTCGCCAATGAAAAATATAACCTACCAATGCCTCATGAGCTAACTGAGCTGACTTACCCCCAGCAGAACCCCAAATATAATATTGTTTTACTCCATTGATCTAAATAATAGTATTGTAAACAAACACTAGTTTCAAAACATGGTTAAAATTATAATTTTGTTCCCATGGGGCCAAGCTGTCTGCCATCTAGGACCTGTATACAAGGTGGTGTCAGAGGGCTCCAAAAATGATCAGACTCCAGTCAGGGCCTCCTGAGTGGCGCAGTGGTCTAAACTGTGCCACTAGAGATCCTGGTTAGAGTCCAGGCTGTGTTGCAGCCGACCACGACTGGGAGACACTTGGGGCGATGCACAATTGGCCCCGCGTTGTCCGGGTTAGGGGAGGGTTTGGCCGGCAGGGATGTCCTTGTCCCATTGCGCACTAGTGACTCCTGTAGTGGACCGGGCGCAGTGGTTGCTGACACGGTTGCCAGGTGTACGGTGTTTCCTCCGGCACGTTGGTGCTGCTGGCTTCCGGGTTGAGTGGGCATTGTGTCAAGAAGCGGTGCAGCTTGGTTGGTTTGTGTTTCAGAGGACCTACGGTTCACGACCTTCCCTTCTCCTGAGTCCGTACGAAAGTTGCAGCGATGAGACTACCAATTGAATAACAAAAATAATAATGTAAGAATCCAGCCACCCTCCAGCCACCCACATTGACTCGGTACCGGTACCCCCCCCCCCCCCCCCGTATATAGCCACATTATTGTCATTTTGTTACTTTATTATAATTTTTTTATTTAGTAAATATTTTCTTAACTGTGTTGGTATTAGACTTGATTTGGATTGTCTGTCCTTGCATTCATAGCTCTGTGAATCTGATAGTAGTTCTGCCTACCTTTCTCCTTTCCCTCCGCTGTTATCAAAACAAGAGGCGGGTCCATTGTTTTGTTTTTTTAAATCTCGGATTGCCCCTTTTCTCTGACATGGTCTGTTAGCTTCGTTCAGCAATATGAAACCATGTGATACTAAATATAATTGAAGTGGTCTCTACCTCTTACTGTAACTCCTTGAGATGAGTCTTAGCTGTGTGTGTGATAGTAAATCAATGTAGGCTAATTCACGAGACATTTGTAAAACATTAAAGCTTCCACTGCTGTTGTCACTCTCTGGTATACACACACACTTTCCCTTTCCATATCTCATTGTGATGGCTCAGACACACACTTTCCCTTTCCATATCTCATTGTGATGGCTCAGACACACACTTTCTCTTTCCATATCTCATTGTGATGGCTCAGACACACACTTTCTCTTTCCATATCTCATTGTGATGGCTCAGACACACACTTTCCCTTTCCATATCTCATTGTGATGGCTCAGACACACACTTTCCCTTTCCATATCTCATTGTGATGGCTCAGACACACACTTTCCCTTTCCATATCTCATTGTGATGGCTCAGACACACACTTTCCCTTTCCATATCTCATTGTGATGGCTCAGACACACACTTTCCCTTTCCATATCTCATTGTGATGGCTCAGACACACACTTTCCCTGTCCATATCTCATTGTGATGGCTCACACACACTTTCCCTGTCCATATCTCATTGTGATGGCTCAGACACACACTTTCCCTTTCCATATCTCATTGTGATGGCTCAGACACACACTTTCCCTTTCCATATCTCATTGTGATGGCTCAGACACACACTTTCCCTTTCCATATCTCATTGTGATGGCTCACACACACTTTCCCTTTCCATATCTCATTGTGATGGCTCAGACACACACTTTCCCTTTCCATATCTCATTGTGATGACTCAGACACACGTACTTTCCTTTTCATTGCATCATCGCTGCTGTTGGAAAGAGGAAAGGAAGAGCGTGCCACATTTTGTTGAATAAGCTATAGCAGTTGGTCGTAACCACTGTCTCTCTGATGAGCCAAGTACTGTACTTTCACTGTAGGCAGTGGTGTGACACTGACAGGGCAGCTTTTAGTCTGTGGAAGACCTTCTGTGACTGTCTTCAGAAGGGAATGACAATGTGGTTCTTATTTTTGGGCTAACTAACCAAGGGTGGGAACGGTCCCAATGACCTCATTCATCAATATTAAAATCTTACTTTTGTTCTCACCTCTCTCTCTCCATCTCTCGCTCTATCCTCCTTTTCTCCCTCACCACTCCCCCCTATCTCCTCCCCCTCTCCTCCTGTAGAGTCAGTCAGTGGAAGAAGTACTCCTCTGTAGAGTCATGGCCTCTGCTTCAATACCGGTCTACAACTCCTCTAATAATCCCATGGAGAACAGCTCCAGTCACAATGTAAGTGTGTTCAGTGTCTGTTTCTCTCTCGTTCTCACTCGCTCTCTTTCCCTTCTCTCTAATTTTTAGTTCTCTATCTCTGTATAGTCCTCTAACTCTCTCTCTGGTCTGTCTGTGTTTTCAGTTTTTTGTGTGGTTTGCAACATGTACAGTTGTAGTTGGAAGTTTACATACACCTTAGCCAACTACATTTAAACTCAGATTTTATTAATTCCTGACATTTAATCATAGTAAGAAATCCCTGTCTTAGGTCAGTTAGGATCACCTTTTAAGAATGTGAAATGTCAGAATAATAATAGAATGATTTATTTGTTTTTATTTCTTTCATCACATTCCCAGTGGGTCAGAAGTTTACATACACTCAGTTAATATTTGGTAGCATTGCCTTTAAATTGTTCAACTTGGGTCAAACGTTTTGGGTAGCCTTCCACAAGCTTCCCACAATAAGTTGGGGGAATTTTGGCCCATTCCTCCTGACAGAGCTGGTGTAACTGAGTCAGGTTTGTAGGCCTCCTTGCTCGCACAAGCTTTTTCAGTTCTGCCCACAAATTCTCTATGTGATTTAGGTCAGGGCTTTGTGATGGCCACTCCAATACCTTGACTTTTGTTATCCACAACTTTGGAAGTATGCTTGGGGTCATTGTCCATTTGGAAGACCCATTTGCGACCAAGCTTTAACTTCCTGACTGATGTCTTGAGAAGTTGCCTCACCCTTTTTCCTCCAAACACAACGATGGTCATTATGGCCAAACAGTTCTATTTTTGTTTCATCAGGCCAGAGAACATTTCTATGGTCTTTGTCCCCATGTGCAGTTGCAAACCGTAATCTTGTCTTTTTTTTTTATGGTGGTTTTGGAGCAGTTGCTTCTTCCTTGCTTAGCGGCCTTTCAGGTTATGTCGATATAGGACTCGTTTTACTGTGGATATAGATACTTTTGTACCTGTTTCCCCCAGCATCTTCACAAGGTCCTTTGCTGCTGTTCTGGGATTGATTTGCACTTTTCGCACCAAAGAATGTGTCTCCTTCCTGAGCGGCATGACAGCTGTGTGGTCTCATGGTGTTTATACTTGCCTACTATTGTTTGTACAGATGAACGTAGTACCTTCAGGCGTTTGGGAATTGCTCCCAAGGATGAACCAGACTTGTGGAGGTTACAATTATTTTTCTGGGATTTCTTGGCTGATTTATTTGGATTTTTCCCATGATGTCAAGCAAAGAGTCACTGAGTTTGAAGGTCGGCCTTTAAATACATCCACAGGTACACCTTCAATTGACTCAAATGATGTCAATTAGCCTATCAGAAGCTTCTAAAGCCATGACATAATTTTCTGGAATTTTCCAAGCTGTTTAAAAGCACAGTCAACTTAGTGTATGTACACTTCTGACCCCTTGGAATTGTGATACAGTGAAATAATCTGTCTGTAAAAAATTGTTGGGAAATTATTTGTGTCGTGCAGAAAGTAGATGTCCTAACCGACATGCCAAAACTACAGTTTGTTAACAAGAAATGTGTGGAGTGGTTGAAAAATGAGTTTTAATGACTCCTACCTAAGTGTATGTAAACTTCTGACTTCAACTGTAATATTTAATGTTCTGTTACTGTCTCAGCGGTTAGGCTCAGCACTAAAGATGATACCTACACATTAAAGGGCTTTTGGCAGCGCGAGGTTGATACACAGTAGCCAACCAGCAGAACTCGTGAATTCATGCTCCAGACCTGATGCTGGGGGACTGATATAGGGAGTGTGTGTGTCAAGAGCCTGACTCACAAATCCATATTCAGAGTTGTGTTCAGTGTATGTCCCTTAAGGCCTAATAACACAACACAAACACACACTCTTCTTCCCCCCTAACCTAAATGCACTACACTCGGTACAAGCTGTGTTTAACCAACCTAGTCCCAGTATGGATAGGTGCCTATGAAATGGCTAGTTAGGTTAGTCTTCTTATTCATTAATAAACCGTGCACCTTTTTAATAAACCATGTATCTGTTAATAAACCATGTATCTGTTAATAAACCATGCACTTGTTAATAAACTATGCACCTGCGCCTGGTTAGCCTCTGTCATGAATCTGTTTATTATTATTTTTTTCCTCTGACCTCCGTAGTGCTGTCCTACCCCCTGCACCGCTGAAAGATCCCATGTAGGAACTATGTCTGTGTTGCCCTGACAACCAGCATCATAAAGGCAAATGCCTGCTGCCGGAGCACTAGCATCATGTATGTCAGTTGGAAAATGTTAGGCCAGTGGTTGTCAAACCTCTCCTCGGAGACCCCCAGATTAGATTAGTTGAGTAGCCTTGAACCATCTCACCTGATTCTCCTACTCAGGAGAGGTTAGAACACCTAGGCCATCTAGGTTAGTTACGCTCAGTACAGAGACCCTCTTTCACACTCAGATTAGTCATTCTTATTGGCTTTCCAATCAGGAAGTCTCAGAGTGGTAGCCAATAAAAACAGTGCTCTCGTAGCGTTGACTGTTGAGAGTTTTCCATGCAAAACAAATGACTGTTAGGTCACAAGTGTGGCTTTGTCGAGCCCTGGGTAGGCCAGGTCTCTCTGCACTATTATGTCTCTCGTACACAAACAGTGTGGCCGGATTGGCAGCCAGTTCTCTCAGTAGGGTAACAGAGAGGTGTTGTGTGGTCAGACTGACAGAGGGATTGGCAGACAGTTCTCTCAGTAGGGTAACAGAGGGTAGTTACCCCTACTAATGGTTAGGGTTGGGTGGGAGGGTTAGTTGCCCCCACTACTGGTTAGGTTTAGGGGAGGTTTATACGTTCTGTAGTTGGACCGTTCAAGTGCCGGAGGACGTTATGAACGACTGAAACGGGCCTGGTCGTGACACAGCATAAAATGTGCCCAGAAAAACAAAAAAACATTTACTCACCCTGTGGTAGTCCAACGCCACGATCACACTGTCGCCAATAGCAACAATGACAGCATCACATCAAAGGTGATCGGCTGGTCGTGCTGAAAGGACAGTGACCGTAATACCTGTGCACTCCATTGCGCTGAAGGGGAGAGAGTTTTGGTCAAACGCACACAGACAAGGCTTTGCACACTCTTGGCATTTTCTCAACCAGCTTCACCTGGAATACCTGAAAAAGTCTTGAAGGAGTTCCCACAATGCTGAGCACTGGACCGCAGAGTGAAGGAAATGCAGCTGACTCATCCCAAACCATCTTAATTGGGTTGAGGTTGGGTGATCTGTTGCAGCATTCCATCACTCTCCTTCTTGGTCAAACAATAAAACATTTTTTTAAACTCTCCTTCATCAAATAGCCCTTACACAGCATGGAGGTGTGTTGGGTCATTGTCCTGTTGAAAAACAAATGATAAAACACTAAGTGTAAACCAGATTGGATGCCGTACCGCTGCAGAATGCTGTGGGAGCCATGCTGGTTAAGTGTGCCTTGAATTCTAAATAAATCAGTGTCACCAGCAAAGCACCAACACACCTCCTCCTCCATGCTTCACGGTGGGAACCACGCATGCGGAGAGCATCCGTTCACCTACTCGGCATCTCACAAAGACACGGCGGTTGGAACCAAAAATCGCAAATGTGGACTCCTCAGACAAAAGAACATATTTCCAAAGGTCTATTGCTCATTTCTTGGCCCAAGCAAATCTCTTATTTTATTGGTGTCTTTTTTTAGAAGTGGTTTGTTGGAGCAATTTGACCATGAAGGCCTGATTTAACACAGTCTCTGAGCAGTTGGTGTCTGTTACTTCAACTCTGTGAAGCATTTATTTGGGCTGCAATCTGAAGTGCAGTTAATGCTACTCAACTTTGCAGCATACCACCCCTACCTTGTCACAACACAACTGATTGACTGAAATGCATTAAGAAGGGGGAAGAAAGTCCACAAATTAACTTTTAACAAGACACCTGTTAATTGAAATGCATTCCAGGTTACTAACTCATGAAGCTGGTTGAGAGAATTCCAGGAGTCTGCAAAGCTGTCAAAGGCAAAGGGTGTCTATTTTGAAGAAACTCGAATAAAAAATACATTTTCATTTCCACTTCCATTTCATTTTTTTTGGGGGTTACTATATGATTCCATATGTGCTATTTCAGAGTTTTGATGTCTTCACTATAATTCTACAATGTAGCAAATAGTAAAAATAAGTAACCCTTGAATGAGTAGTTGTTCTAAACCTTTTGACTGGTGCTAATTATATAGGCTACATCTCTGTAGTGAACAGACCAGTTCTACTGATGTCTGACACCCCTCATCATCTCCAGAGAAATACACTGAGGACAAAACCACTGAGAACATGTTGCTATGACGCCAATGCTTCCCACAGTTGTGTCAAGTTGGCTGGATGTCCTTTGGGTGGTGAACCATTCTTGATGTGCACGGGAAACTGTTGAGCGCTATAATCCCAGCAGCTTTGCAGTTCTTGACCCAAACCGGTGCGCCTGGCACCTACTACCATATCCTGTTCAAATGCACTTAACACATACACAATCTGTGTCTCCAGTTGTCTCAAAGCTTAAAAATCCTTCTTTAACTGGTCTCCTCCCCTTCACCTTTAACCTGGTCTCCTCCCCTTCATCTTTAACCTGGTCTCCTCCCCTTCATCTTTAACCTGGTCTCCTCCCCTTCATCTTTAACCTGGTCTCCTCCCCTTCATCTTTAACCTGGTCTCCTACCCTTCATCTTTAACCTGGTCTCCTCCCCTTCATCTTTAACCTGGTCTCCTCCCCTTCATCTTTAACCTGGTCTCCTCCTCTTCATCTTTAACCTGGTCTCCTACCCTTCAGCTTTAACCTGGTCTCCTACCCTTCATCTTTAACCTGGTCTCCTACCCTTCATCTTTAACCTGGTCTCCTACCCTTCATCTTTAACCTGGTCTCCTCCCCTTCATTTTTAACCCGGTCTCCTCCCCTTCATCTTTAACCCGGTCTCCTCCCCTTCATCTTTAACCCGGTCTCCTCCCCTTCGCCTTTAACCCGGTCTCCTCCCCTTCGCCTTTAACCCGGTCTCCTCCCCTTCGCCTTTAACCCGGTCTCCTCCCCTTCGCCTTTAACCCGGTCTCCTCCCCTTCGCCTTTAACCCGGTCTCCTCCCCTTCGCCTTTAACCCGGTCTCCTCCCCTTCACCTACACTGCTTTTGAAGTGTATTTAACAAGTGATCTCAATAAGTGATCATAGACGCGTCATGGGAAGAGCAGGTGTCTTTAATGTTGTGTGGATTACATGGTGTAATTTCAAGCAATGTTCCCTCTTAGGCAGGACTGCCGCACAGAAGAAATGCCTCGCAGAGACACAAGCCATTTGAACGTCACAGAGTTCTCGCTAACTAGATGATGTTGATTCGATCACATATAAAAACATTTATCAGCCCTTTTTCAATGCAACAAACCAAAACAAATGTACCTTTGCAAGATTTGAGTCTGTGATTTTGTTGTAGGCAGAGCACCACAATGAGCTGTCTTTCAATCACCTGGGAGTGAAGGTGCTTTTCAGATCAGAGCGCAGGTACATGTACAGCAGGTGTACAGGTACATGCAGGTACATGTTGGTGAGTTATTAGCCCAGTTCTGGGGATGTTACTGCGTCCTACAAGAGCACACAACGTGTAGGCTACATTTCCAGCTGTCTTTTAAAAAGCCAGTCAGGTAAAAAAAAGCTTATGCCTTAATTAACGGGGCAGTGTTGTATTTTGAGGCTTGAATATGTAAATAAGCCAGTAGTCAGAGCGGTAGCCTACAGTGTCTAATTATGTGTGGTAATACTAATACATGGTGTTTTGTCAAGTGTTTTCTGGCATTTATTATTTCACCTATTTATTTCACCAGGTAGGTCAGTTGAGAACAAGTTCTCATTTACAACTGCGACCTGGCCAAGAAAACTGGTCCTTCTGTAGCTCAGTTGGTAGAGCATGGCGCTTGTAACGCCAGGGTAGTGGGTTCGATCCCCGGGACCACCCATACGTAGAATGTATGCACACATGACTGTAAGTCGCTTTGGATAAAAGCGTCTGCTAAATGGCATATATATATATATATAAAACGCAAAGCAGTGTGACAGACAACAACAACAACAACAGAGTTACACATGGAATAAACAAATGTACAGTCAATAACACAATAGAAAAATCTCTATACAGTGTGTGCAAATACATGCAGGCAAATACAATCATACAATGCAATTGACAGTCCCCTATTTGGTCCAAATCTTTAGTCCTGCACTGAACACCACATATAGGCTACTGTAGTCTATATCATAGACACCGAAAGCTATTTCCATGTGGAAATATTCTGGGATTTGCTCCATTGGTTTTGTTGGTAGACCTACATTATGCTCCAATAGCCACAACATCCTATTGGCTACCGTCTAAAACTAATGTTTTCACTAGCTTCAAATTTCCACTCACGACCTAAACATTTGCTCAGTTTCCCCCCCCAAAAAAATGTTTTAGGGGGGGGGCAACATTTCATTACAAGTGCTTGTAATATTGACCTTTTCTTTTTTTTTTACAAAGGAAAGTGGAAAGGAATAGCAGTAATTGTGTACACGTCTACAGTCATGTCAGACACAGACAGAGTCAGGTATTTCTGTCATATTAATACCCCTCTGTTGCTCTGCAGGCGTCCAGAGAGAGTCTGAAAATGGAGCCCCTGGCAGACTGCAGCTTACTGCCCGGAGAGGAGAGGATCATAGGTGTGTTCTTCTAACCCAGTCATTTTTGTTGTTGTTTTCATCTTGGGGCACTAGTACCCTTGGGGGTACATGATCTATCCACAATGGATACTTATTCTAAGACTGTTGGACACTGGGAGTCTGTTCTCGGCTTCCTATTCTATTAGTATTAGTAAGGTACAGAGAAATGTTAGTATACGTTCGGTCTGATAGCCTTCCTTCAGACTCGAGGCCCTTTCTAAAGGGAACTGTGTTTAACTCTGTTGGAGAGATCTTAGAATGACTTGGTTTCACTTCTGTTGTGATTTGTTTTTTCATATTTGAATCTGATCTGTGTTCTGTTTAGTATTTGAATCTGATCTGTGTTCTGTTAGTATTTGAATCTGATCTGTGTTCGGTTAGTATTTGAATCTGATCTGTGTTCGGTTAGTATTTGAATCTGATCTGTGTTCTGGTTAGTATGTGAATCTGATCTGTGTTCTGGTTAGTATGTGAATCTGATCTGTGTTCTGGTTAGTATGTGAATCTGATCTGTGTTCTGTTAGTATTTGAATCTGATCTGTGTTCTGTTAGTATTTGAATCTAATCTGTGTTCTGTTAGTATGTTGACAGTAAATATAACGAGAGAAACCATGTTGGTTTTGTCACAGGAGAGACTAAATATAGAACCTCTCCAACCAAGTCAGCTTGAATTGTTAGTAGTCTCTCGCACGCTCTCTTTTTCTCTTTCTCTCTGTCTCTCTGTCTCTCTCTCTCTGTCTCTCTGTCTCTCTGTCTCTCTCTCTCTCTCTCTCTCTCTGTCTCTCTCTCTCTCTCTCTCTCTCTGTGTGTGTGGAGTCATTTCTGGTAGCTATAGCTTGGAGAATTAAGAAGAAAAGAAGTGAGAGTAGGAGAATGATAGGAAGTTTTCTGGAAAGCACAGACCGGTTTAGTGCAGCTTTTGTCTTGCTGTTAGTGTTGTATTGTGGTTCATGTTTGGTTACAATATGGGTCATTGTCAACATGGCTTGTTCAGTGGGAGTGGATGGTGGAAATGGGTGTGTATCTAGTAGGTCATTTCCCGTCCCTCTCGCTCTCTTTCTCTCTCGTTCACCCTCTCTCTCATTCACCCTCTCCCGTTCACCCTCTCTCGCGCTCTCTTTCTCTCTCTTCCTCTCGCTCTCATTCACCCTCTCTCATTCTCCCTCTCCCGTTCACCCTCTCTCGCGCTCTCTCTCTCTCTTCCTCTCTTTCTCTCTCTTCCTCTCTCTCTCTCTCTCTCTCTCTTCCTCTCTCTCTCTCTCTTCCTCTTTCTCTCTCGTTCACCCTCTCTCCCGTTCACCCTCTCCCGTTCACCCTCTCTCGCGCTCTCTTTCTCTCTCGTTCACCCTCTCTCCCGTTCACCCTCTCTCTCTCTTCCTCTCTCTCTCTCCAGACAAAGACATCATCTATATCTGTCCATTCAGTGGAGCTCTGAAAGGCAAAGTCTTCATCACTAACTACAGACTCTACTTCAGGAGTGCAGACGCAGTGAGTGACACACACACATTCTAGAGGGGTGATCTACTCCTCCACATCTGTGGCGGTGGTTGGGGCAGACAGATTGAAGTCAGCAGAATTCCCAGTCAGTCTAAATCACATGTCTGCTTTAGAAGTATAGAGCCATGCTTGCTCCTTGGTGTCAAAGACCTGTTTGATCTAAAGGCTAGCCCTAGCTGGATGTGGCATTAAAACACTATATTACAGTGTATATGGTGGTCTTATATGATTGAAGGAGTCCTAATGAAGTAGACCAAGATCTATGACAGATGGGCAACACCCACACATCACTGATCTGCATTGAGCTTGTTATAGCACCCTACTATATGTGTACTGAACAGGAGTTGGCAGTTGTTGGAATAGGGGATGAAAAGACAGCAAGAGGGGTATGGAGGGGATGAAAAGACAGCAAGAGGGGTATGGAGGAGAGGAAGAAAGGAAGAGGGGTATGGAGGAGAGGAAGAAAGGAAGAGGGGTATGGAGGAGAGGAAGAAAGGAAGAGGGGTATGGAGGAGAGGAAGAAAGGAAGAGGGGTATGGAGGAAGAGGAAGAAAAGGGAAGAGGGGTATGGAGGAGAGGAAGAAAGGAAGAGGGGTATGGAGGAGAGGAAGAAAGGAAGAGGGGTATGGAGGAGAGGAAGAAAGGAAGAGGGGTATGGAGGAGAGGAAGAAAGGAAGAGGGGTATGGAGGAGAGGAAGAAAGGAAGAGGGGTATGGAGGAGAGGAAGAAAGGAAGAGGGGTATGGAGGAGAGGAAGAAAGGAGAAGAAAGGAAGAGGGGTATGGAGGAGAGGAAGAAAGGAAGAGGGGTATGGAGGAGAGGAAGAAAGGAAGAGGGGTATGGAGGAGAGGAAGAAAGGAAGAGGGGTATGGAGGAGAGGAAGAAAGGAAGAGGGGTATGGAGGAGAGGAGAGGAAGAAAGGAAGAGGGGTATGGAGGAGAGGAAGAAAGGAAGAGGGGTATGGAGGAGAGGAAGAAAGGAAGAGGGGTATGGAGGAGAGGAAGAAAGGAAGAGGGGTATGGAGGAGAGGAAGAAAGGAAGAGGGGTATGGAGGAGAGGAAGAAAGGAAGAGGGGTATGGAGGAGAGGAAGAAAGGAAGAGGGGTATGGAGGAGAGGAGAGAAGAAAGGAAGAGGGGTATGGAGGAGAGGAAGAAAGGAAGAGGGGTATGGAGGAAGAGGAAGAAAGGAAGAGGGGTATGGAGGAGAGGAAGAAAGGAAGAGGGGTATGGAGGAGAGGAAGAAAGGAAGAGGGGTATGGAGGAGAGGAGAGGAAGAAAGGAAGAGGGGTATGGAGGAGAGGAGAGGAAGAAAGGAAGAGGGGTATGGAGGAGAGGAGAGGAAGAAAGGAAGAGGGGTATGGAGGAGAGGAGAGGAAGAAAGGAAGAGGGGTATGGAGGAGAGGAGAGGAAGAAAGGAAGAGGGGTATGGAGGAGAGGAGAGGAAGAAAGGAAGAGGGGTATGGAGGAGAGGAGAGGAAGAAAGGAAGAGGGGTATGGAGGAGAGGAAGAAAGGAAGGAAGAGGGATATGGAGGACAGGAAGAAAGGAAGCAATGTTTGAGGACCACTTGCAAGGTGAGGGGGAGAGACGGTCCACCTCAACTTGCTTAATCAAGTGTTACGTGTTGGTGGGTATAATGGTTACATTCTTAAATAAAGCAATATGGCTGTCGCCCCCCCTCCCCTGTGTATTTTTCCAAATACTGTAACACCCTATGTGTTCTAATCAACTGTATGTGCTGAGCTTGTCTGATGCTTTAAGCCCAACTGTATGTGCTGAGCTTGTCTGATGCTTTAAGCCCAACTGTATGTGCTGAGCTTGTCTGATGCTTTAAGCCCAACTGTATGTTCACATCTATACCTTTGCGTACAGGCCAGGTAGACTACTTCAGGCCTACTTCAATGTGGAATCATGTGTGTGTCCTTATAAACATCGACAGGAGCGCTCCAAATAAAAGACAATGAATAAATTGACGACTGGTAAAATGGAATGAACAAAACCTTGTTTCTCACAAGTGTAGCATAGGTTGAACTCCGACAATGACAACCGTAATCTACTATATTAATAAAATATTGAATGCGTTAACATAAACACTGTAGATTAGAAATGATGTGAATTAACATTAACTGTGCTAGTGGTGATATGGGAATTGATAGACACTAACAATCAAAGGACAAACAATTCACACCATTAAGTTATGAAACAATGAATGTGCACAAATTGGCGGGAGAGAGCGCATTCTGGAGAAAGACCTGCCTTGTGCATCTTACTATTCCCCCTTTTATCTCCATTTCATGGCATCCAATTGCTAGTTAGTCTCGTCGCATCGCTGCATCTCCCGTACGGACTCGGGAGAGGCGAAGGTCGAGAGCCGTGCGTCATTCCGAAACTCGACCCAACCAAGCCGCACTGCTTCTTGACACAATGCCCGCTTAACCCGGACGCCGGCCACACCAATGTGTTGGAGGAAACACCGTACACCTGGTGACCGTGTCAACGTGCATGTGCCCGGCCCACCACAAGAGTCGTTAGAGCCCGATGGGACAAGGACATCCTTGCCGGACAAACCCTCCCCTAACCCTGGCGATGCTGGGACAATGGTGCGCAGCCCTGTGGGTCTCCTGTTTGGGGGCCGGCTGAGACCGCCTGGACTCTATCCAGGATCTCTAGTGGCAACTGCGATGCAGAGCCTTAGGCCGCTGTGCCACTCGGGAGGCCCCCACAAACCCCCCTTAACTCCCCATTTAACATTTATACCCAAGACACACTATAGGCCTAAGGAATACTCTCTCAAACTGTGTCTGGTCCAATGCAGTAGCCGTTTATGGAAAACTATGAAATAGTTTAGGAAAATGCCATTCTGAATTGCTTGGCATGCCAAGGTAAATACCCTCGCATCACGTGTGATTTTATGTTGCCTATGCCTGTCTTAGACTGATGGACTGTGCCATTCCTGCGGCTTCCACAATGGACTCGTCCACTGAGACTGGCACGAATAAGATCAATTTGCGACTGCTTCACGAAAAAATAAATCTGTCGACCAAACAATCAACAAAATGGAGTCAGCCCTATACTCCAGGTCAGCATTTCCTAAACTCGGTGCACATTTTGTTTTTTTTTACCCCAGCACTACACAGCTGATTCAAATAATCAAAGCTTGATGATGAGTTGGTTATTTGAATCAGCTGTGTAGTGCTGGGGCAAAATCCAGAACGTGCTCCAAGGCGGGGCCCCGGACTGAGTTGGGGAAACCCTGCTCTAGGTGTAATCCACTTGTAGATTCACTCTTCAGACAACAGACGTTCATCTCCAACACAAAAACGAAGGGGAACCCCATATCCCTTTCTCTCTTCTTTCTCTCATCTCTTTCTTTAATCTGTCTCTTTCTCTCATGGCACCACTAGTGTTTTGAACAGTCAATTCAATTGGAGAGGTATGAGGGCGTTGGGGAGATGGAGAAAGAGAGAAGACAGGATAGTTATGGAGAAGAGAGGGATAGTTATGGAGAAGACAGGGATATTTATGGAGGAGAAGAGGGGGATAGTTATGGAGAAGACAGGGATAGTTATGGAGGAGAAGACAGGGATAGTTATGGAGGAGAAGACAGGGATAGTTATGGAGGAGAAGACAGGGATAGTTATGGAGGAGAAGACAGGGATAGTTATGGAGGAGAAGACAGGGATAGTTATGGAGGAGAAGACAGGGATAGTTATGGAGGAGAAGACAGGGATAGTTATGGAGGAGAAGACAGGGATAGTTATGGAGGAGAAGACAGGGATAGTTATGGAGGAGAAGACAGGGATAGTTATGGAGGAGAAGACAGGGATAGTTATGGAGGAGAAGACAGGGATAGTTATGGAGGAGGAGGGGGATAGTTATGGAGGAGGAGGGGGATAGTTATGGAGGTGGAGGGGGATAGTTATGGAGGTGGAGGGGGATAGTTATGGAGGTGGAGGGGGATAGTTATGGAGGTGGAGGGGGATAGTTATGGAGGTGGAGGGGGATAGTTATGGAGGTGGAGGGGATAGTTATGGAGGTGGAGGGGGATAGTTATGGAGGTGGAGGGGGATAGTTGGAGGTGGAGGGGGATAGTTGTGGAGGTGGAGGGGGATAGTTGTGGAGGTGGAGGGGGATAGTTGTGGAGGTGGAGGGGGATAGTTGTGGAGGTGGAGGGGGATAGTTGTGGAGGTGGAGGGGGATAGTTGTGGAGGTGGAGGGGGATAGTTGTGGAGGTGGAGGGGGATAGTTGTGGAGGTGGAGGGGGATAGTTGTGGAGGTGGAGGGGGATAGTTGTGGAGGTGGAGGGGGATAGTTGTGGAGGTGGAGGGGATAGTTGTGGAGGTGGAGGGGGATAGTTGTGGAGGAGGGGGATAGTTGTGGAGGAGGGGGAGGACAGTTGTGGAGGAGGAGGGGGATCTTTGTGGAGGAGAAGAGGGGGATGGTTATGGAGGAGAAGAGGGGGAGTGGTTATGGAGGAGAAGAGGGGGGATCTTTGTGGGTGGAGGATAAGAGGGGGATGGTTGTGGAGGAGAAGGGGGGTCTTTGTGGAGGAGAAGGGGGGAGGATCGTTGTGGGTGGAGGATAAGAGGGGGAGGATCTTTGTGGGTGGAGGATAAGAGGGGAGGATCTTTGTGGGTGGAGGATAAGAGGGGGATGGTTGTGGAGGAGAAGAGGGGGATGGTTGTGGAGGAGAAGGGGGGTCTTTGTGGAGGAGAAGATAATAATAATAATAATAAGATGGGAGGATAGTTGTGGAGGAGAAGAGGGGAGGATCATTGTGGAGGAGAAGAGGGGGATCTTTGTGGAGGAGAAGATGGGGAGGATAGTTGTGGAGGAGAAGATGGGGAGGATAGTTGTGGAGGAGAAGAGAGGGGGTGGTTGTGGAGGAGAAGAGGGGGATGGTTGTGGAGGAGAAGAGGGGGATGGTTGTGGAGGAGAAGAGGGGGGTAGTTGTGGAGGAGAAGAGGGGGGTGGTTGTGGAGGAGAAGAGGGGGGTGGTTGTGGAGGAGAAGAGGGGGGAGTTGTGGAGGAGAAGAGGGGGAGGATAGTTGTGGAGAGGATGGATAGTTAAATAATCTTAGATGTAGCAGAAATGCAGGACCCAAGGTTTGCTTTATCAGACCATCAGTCAGGCTGAGAGGTGTATGTGTTATTGACTGTGTGTGTGTCAGTGATTGAGTACGTTATTACAGGGATACAGCAGCAGAAGCAAGGCTCTTTATTCCAGTCTCTGTCCTAAATAGCTCCCTATTCCCTATATAGTACGCCTCTTTTGACCAGGGACCATAGGGCTCACAGGGCTCTGGTCAAAAGTAGTGAATAGGGAGCGATTTGGGATGTAGACTCCACTCTCTGTAATGCAACACCTGACAACACGTTAACAATATGCTGACCTCACACATTTTAACACACACACACCATCTACTCTGGTGGCTTAGCCAGCAGCATACCACCCTGCATCCCACTACTGGCTTGCCTCTGAAGCTAAGCAGAGTTGGTCCTGGTCAGTCCCTGGATGGGAGTCCAGATGGTGTTGGAGGGCCAGTAGGAGGCACCCTTTTCTCTGGTCTTAAAAAATAACCCAATGCACCAGGGCAGTGATTGGGGACATTGCCCTGTGTAGGGGGTTGTCTTTCAGATGGGACGTTAAATGGACTCTGTGTGGTCACTAAAGATCCCATGGCACTTATCGTAAGAGGGGTGTTAACCCTGGTGTCCCGTCTAAATTAAACCAATCTGGCCCTCATACCATCATTGCCAATTGGCTCATCCATCCTCCTCCTCTCCCCTGTAACTATTCCCCAGGTTGTGTCTGTAAAATGAGAATGTGTTGTCAGTCAACTTAGCTGGTAAGACGAGGGTGAAATAATAACTGAAGTGATGTAAGCACCTCCTACTACGCCCATGTCTTCCATTTAAACCTTTGCTAATTAAGTGGCTTAATCTTGCAGATTAAATATTAGCTACCTAAAATGTATTCAAGAGTAAACTTCACATTACACAATAATTTTTTTTATTGAACCTTTATTTAATTAGACAAGTCAGTTAAGAACAAATTCTTATTTACAATAACGACCTACCCCGGCCAAACCTGGACGAAGCTGGGCCAATTGTGCGCCGCCTTATGGGACTCCCAATCACGGCCGGATATGATACAGCCTGGATCAGTTTGTGCCCTCATGATACCGGTGTCTTTATATGTCAATTCAACCACTGCAGGACCCGTCTTCCACCTCTGGTATATTCTGTTGTGATATCACTGGACTCCCAGCAGGACCAATCACATGTCTGTATTTTGTGTGATATCACAGGACCCGGCGGTGACTCTGGATGTTCCGCTGGGCGCCATTGGCCGGGTGGAGAAGATGGGCGGAGCCTCCAGTCGGGGGGAGAACTCATACGGGCTGGACATCACCTGCAAGGTCAGATACTGCGTCATGGTCCTGACCACCCCTATGAATATATGTACATAGTGGTTCAGTCCAATTCGATCTGACAACCAGACTAGGACTGAACCACTATGTATAAAAACAGGAGTGTAGGAAATTGAGATGTTGGAACATTGTGTACAGAAAGGTTCATTCCAGTCTTGGATCAAGAAGTTTCAACATCAAAAAAGATTCCAACTATTTATTTTGTCCTGACAGCATTTTGTGTGTCCTGTGTCAACGTGTGTCCTTAACGGTTGTTAATGCATGTCTCTCCCAACAGGACATGAGGAACCTGAGGTTTGCGTTGAAGCAGGAGGGACACAGCAGAAGGGACATCTTTGACATTCTGTTTAAATATGCCTTCCCCCTATCCCACGGTCTGGTACGTACACACCTTTTATTTAGTCACCTCGTATCATTACCGCCTTTTAACAACTCTATAATGACTATGACAAGAGAAGTGCTTTATTACACTTCATCTGTTTGCTGTATCCTGCTATTTGTCTTTGCTAGGGCTGGCAATAATAGTTTTTTTTTTTTAGTCCAGCAATAGTAAATACATTTGAAATGATGGCACAGGAGACTGTCTGAGTGGACTAATCCTTTGTGGAGGCCGCGGAGAAGGTGCAACAGTATCACCACTAATACATTTACCATCATTTCTAATCTACAATGTTTTGTTTGTTTGGTTACGGGAATTTCTCTTGATGCATTCAATTATTATTATTATTATAGTCTTGTCATTGTTGAAGTGGACACGTTGTTAATCGAGCCCACAACTTATAGGCTACACTTGTAGGAGGAGAACGTTTTGGTGTATTGCATTCCATTTACCAGTTGTCAATTTATTCATTGACAGGAGTGCTCCAAACAAAAAGACAATCTTGAATAAGGACACGCACCTGATTACACATTTGGAAGTTTGACTATTCTACCTGGCCTGCATACAAATGTAGGCTTTATAAATGTGCCTATTTGGGAATCTGATACTATTTCTGATTGTCTTAACTCACCATCACTGTGGAGCTTCTCAAAGTCATGTTTTCTTTGCCTCAAACAGCAAGTAAACAAAGTCTGTTTTTACATCCATTGAGAATGAAAAGTTCTTAAATGTAGCCTATTTGAAGAATCTGTCCAGCTCTCTCGCCCTTTCGATAACCACTAAGCATGAAAAACATGTCAGATTCTGGTTAGGTGGAAACATCATAAAATGGGCCGACCTGATGACTTCTTATTCATTGTGCCAATACCCTACATCTGTGTGTCTCTGTCCAGAGCTCACTGGTGTGGGAAACTGAGGGCCCAGAATATTTTCTACAATGTTGCAAGTTTGGTTAAAACAAGCATCCAGCTGACCTAGTTAATAGTTGATACAATGATTCAAGTTCCTTGCAGACAGGCCACGTGTAGCCAATGTGATTTATAGGATATTTATTTTTAATCAGGATATTTTCTACCAGCGGGCTGCAATGTTTTTATTTGTTGGCTTTATGTAGGCTATTTTTACATGTTGGCAATAGAAGTTACTTTTAGATTTGTATAATTTTCATTTGGAATCTTGATTAACCGCATGACATTGATTTGGAGATATGAATCAAATCAAATCAAATCAAATTTATTTATATAGCCCTTCGTACATCAGCTGATATCTCAAAGTGCTGTACAGAAACCCAGCCTAAAACCCCAAACAGCAAACAATGCAGGTGTAAAAGCACGGTGGCTAGGAAAAACTCCCTAGAAAGGCCAAAACCTAGGAAGAAACCTAGAGAGGAACCGGGCTATGTGGGGTGGCCAGTCCTCTTCTGGCTGTGCCGGGTAGAGATTATAACAGAACATGACCAAGATGTTCAAATGTTCATAAATGACCAGCATGGTCAAATAATAATAAGGCAGAACAGTTGAAACTGGAGCAGCAGCACAGTCAGATGGACTGGGGACAGCAAGGAGCCATCATATGAAGACGTATTATGAATGAAACTGTTCATATGAAAGCCATGACTGGCACGCAGATCAGTAGAAATGGTAGGATAACTTGGCTCTCCAAATGGAAAAGGTTGCCTCCCGCTGGTGTAGCCTTAAAGGTAGAATCTGTGAAGACCGGCGGGAGGAGGGGACGGGTTATCTTCTGGACGGGTTATCTTCTGGACGGGTTATCTTCTGGACGGGTTATCTTCTGGACGGGTTATCTTCTGGACGGGTTATCTTCTGGACGGGTTATCTTCTGGACGGGTTATCTTCTGGACGGGTTATCTTCTGGACGGGTTATCTTCTGGACGGGTTATCTTCTGGACGGGTTATCTTCTGGACGGGTTATCTTCTGGACGGGTCTCTGCCTCCCTCTTTAGTTATTTGTGTTCCTTAATTTTTAATCGCAGTGCTTAAAGCATCAGACAAGCTCTGTAGCCTATATATAGTTGATTTTATTCAAACAGGGTGTGTATGTGGAAAAATACTTGTTTTAAAATTTATACCAATCGATTGGTGGAAAGGAAGACGACTCGGTCGAACAACTTTTTTTTTTTTGTCGAGACAGCCCTAGTCTTTGCACATCACTAGAGAAGAGTCAACAATCACTCACAATAAGCAGATGATTTGACGAAACTCTCCCATGTTTGCTGGACCAAAAAAAACTTTGGTAAAGTCAATCCCATTCTCTCTCTCTCTCTCTCTCTGTTGTAGCTTCTGTTTGCGTACCTGAGTCAAGAGAAATTTGAAGAGAATGGCTGGAGTGTGTACAAACCCATGGAAGAGTTCAGGCGCCAGGTAGGAACTATGATTGCCTTACTAAATGTGTCATTACATTGTTATTGCTTAATGTGTCATTACATTGTTATTGCTAAATGTGTCATTACATTGTTATTGCTAAATGTGTCATTACATTGTTATTACTAAATGTGTCATTACATTGTTATTGCGACTCTTCAAGGTTGTCTGTGTAGGGATAGATCCAATATCCCAGCTTTTAACTCGGTCACTTAGTCTGCTTAAATAGTGTCGCTTGAAGATACCCAGGTGAAGACAACCTCATCATTCCACCACGAAGCTTTTGAAAATGAACCGATTCATGGGACCAGCGCAGTTAAACTAGCATAGCTAGTCCCATTGTTAAGGATTATTCCTAATTTATGCAAAGCATTGTGGTATATTAGAATCATCTTATCTTAACCATTTACCTTCAACTTCGTCACCAGTGATGTAGCACTGTACCTCACCAATAATGCCTCTGAGTCACAGCCTGCAATCTCTTCTCTGATTGGCTGTTTGTCTCCCCTGTCAACAGGGCTTACCCAATGACAAGTGGCGTGTCACGTTCATCAATGCCAACTATGAGCTGTGCGACACCTACCCCACCATACTGGTGGTTCCCTTCAAAGCTACAGAGGAAGACCTGAGGAAAGTGTGTACCTTCAGGTCCAGAGGACGCATTCCTGTGAGTCCTTTCTCCTCATCCCACCCTCCTCATCCTCTTCCTGCTGTCCTTTCCCCTCATCCCACCCTCCCACCCTCTTCCTGCCGTCCTTTCCCCCCACCCTCCCACCCTCTTCCTGCCGTCCTTTCCCCCCCCTCATCCCACCCTCTTCCTGCCGTCCTTTCCCCCCCTCATCCCACCCTCTTCCTGCCGTCCTTTCCCCCTCATCCCACCCTCTTCCGGCCGTCCTTTCCCCCCATCCCACCCTCATCCCACCCTCTTCCGGCCGTCCTTTCCCCCCTCTTCCTGCCGTCATCCCACCCTCTTCCTGCAGTCCTTTCCCACCTCTCATCCCACCCTCTTCCTGCAGTCCTTTCCCCCTCTCATCCCACCCTCCTCACCCTCTTCCTGCCGTCCTTTCCCCCCTCATCCCAGCCTCTTCCTGCCGTCCTTTCCCCCTCATCCCACCCTCTTCCTGCCGTCCTTTCCCCCTCATCCCACCCTCCTCACCCTCTTCCTGCCGTCCTTTCCCACCCTCTTCCTGCCGTCCTTTCCCACCCTCTTCCTGCCGTCCTTTCCCACCCTCTTCCTGCCGTCCTTTCCCCCCTCATCCCACCCTCTTCCTGCCGTCCTTTCCCCCTCATCCCACCCTCTTCCTGCCGTCCTTTCCCCCCTCATCCCACCCTCTTCCTGCCGTCCTTTCCCCCCTCATCCCACCCTCTTCCGGCCGTCCTTTCCCCCCTCATCCCACCCTCCTCACCCTCTTCCTGCCGTCCTTTCCCACCCTCTTCCTGCCGTCCTTTCCCCCCTCATCCCACCCTCTTCCTGCCGTCCTTTCCCCCTCATCCCACCCTCTTCCGGCCGTCCTTTCCCCCCTCATCCCACCCTCCTCACCCTCTTCCTGCCGTCCTTTCACCCCCTCATCCCACCCCCCTCACCCTCTTCCTGCCGTCCTTTCCCACCCTCCTCATCCTCTTTCTGCCGTCCTTTCCTTTCACCCATCCCACCCTTCCCCTCATCCCACCCTCCTCACCCTCTTCCTGCCGTCCTTTCCCCCCTCATCCCACCCTCTTCCTGCCGTCCTTTCCCCCCTCATCCCACCCTCTTCCGGCCGTCCTTTTCCCCCTCATCCCACCCTCCTCACCCTCTTCCTGCCGTCCTTTCACCCCCTCATCCCACCCCCTCACCCTCTTCCTGCCGTCCTTTCCCACCCTCCTCATCCTCTTTCTGCCGTCCTTTCCCCCTCATCCCACCCTCCTCACCCTCTTCCTGCCGTCCTTTCCCCCCTCATCCCACCCTCCTCACCCTCTTCCTGCCGTCCTTTCCCCCTCATCCCACCCTCCTCACCCTCTTCCTGCCGTCCTTTCCCCCCTCATCCCACCCTCTTCCTGCCGTCCTTTCCCCCCTCATCCCACCCTCCTCACCCTCTTCCTGCCGTCCTTTCACCCCCTCATCCCACCCCCTCACCCTCTTCCTGCCGTCCTTTCCCCCCATCCCACCCTCCTCATCCTCTTTCTGCCGTCCTTTCCCCCCTCATCCCACCCTCCTCACCCTCTTCCTGCCGTCCTTTCCCCCTCATCCCACCCTCCTCACCCTCTTCCTGCCGTCCTTTCACCCCCTCATCCCACCCTCCTCATCCTCTTCCTGCCGTCCTTTCCCCCCTCATCCCACCCTCTTCCTGCCGTCCTTTCCCCCCTCATCCCACCCTCTTCCTGCAGTTCTTTCCCCCCTCATCCCACCCTCTTCCTGCTGTCCTTTCCCCCTCATCCCACCCTCTTCCTGCCGTCCTTTCCCCCTTTCATTCCCGGTACCCATATCTCCTTTCTCTCCCAAGTCTCTTCATCCCTCTGTTCTTTCTTTGACCCCCCAACCTACATAACCATCTCTCTGCCCGTCCCCCAACCTACCGAACCATCTCTCTGTCCCCCCCAACCTACCTAGCCATCTCTCTGTCCCCCAACCTACCGAACCATCTCTCTGTCCCCCCAACCTACCTAGCCATCTCTCTGTCCCCCCAACCTACCTAACCATCTCTCTGCCCCCCAACCTACCTAACCATCTCTCTGCCCCCCAACCTACCTAACCATCTCTCTGCCCCCCCAACCTACCTAACCATCTCTCTGCCCCCCCAACCTACCTAACCATCTCTCTGCCCCCCAACCTACCTAACCATCTCTCTGCCCCCCCCAACCTACCTAACCATCTCTCTGCCCCCCCAACCTACCTATCCATCTCTCTGCCCCCCCCAACCTACCTAACCATCTCTCTGTCCCCCCCAACCTACCTAACCATCTCTCTGCCCCCCCAACCTACCAAACCATCTCTCTGCCCCCCAACCTACCTAACCATCTCTCTGCCCCCCAACCTACCTAACCATCTCTCTGTCCCCCCCAACCTACCTAACCATCTCTCTGTCCCCCCCAACTTACCTAACCATCTCTCTGCCCCCCCCCCCCAACCTACCTAACCATCTCTCTGCCCCCCAACCTACCTAACCATCTCTCTGTCCCCCCAACCTACCTAACCATCTCTCTGCCCCCCCCAACCTACCTAACCATCTCTCTGCCCCCCCAACCTACCTAACCATCTCTCTGTCCCCCCAACCTACCTAACCATCTCTCTGTCCCCCCAACCTACCTAACCATCTCTCTGTCCCCCCAACCTACCTAACCATCTCTCTGTCCCCCCAACCTACCTAACCATCTCTCTGTCCCCCCAACCTACCTAACCATCTCTGCCCCCCCAACCTACCTAACCATCTCTGCCCCCCCAACCTACCTAACCATCTCTCTGCCCCCCAACCTACCTAACAATCTCTCTGACCCCCCAACCTACCTAACCATCTCTCTGTTCCCCCCCCAACCTACCTAACCATCTCTCTGCCCCCCCCAACCTACCTAACCATCTCTCTGCCCCCCCCCCCAACCTACCTAACCATCTCTCTGTCCCCCCCAACCTACCTAACCATCTCTCTGTCCCCCCCCAACCTACCTAACCATCTCTCTGCCCCCCCAACCTACCTAACCATCTCTCTGCCCCGCCCCCCAACCTACCTAACCATCTCTCTGCCCCCCCAACCTACCTAACCATCTCTCTGCCCCCCCACCTCTAGGTGCTGTCGTGGATCCACCGTGAGAACCAGGCTGTAATCTGCCGCTGCTCCCAGCCCCTGGTGGGGATGTCTGGGAAGAGGAACAAGGATGACGAGCGCTACCTGGACCTCATCCGGGAGGCTAACGGCACCGCCAAGCTCACCATCTACGACGCACGGCCCAGCGTCAACGCCGTCGCCAACAAGGTCAGGGGTCAAAGGTTAAATGTCGAAAGGTCATGTCTGTGTCTCATGAGGTGCGTTGGTTGGGTTCCGCTGGGAGGCGGTTGTGTAGGTGTCGGCCTCATGGATCATCCAGACAGATGTCATAGATACGTGGGAATTTTCTAGGTACGTTTCTGGATTCCTTGTAAGAGTACTTCCCAGAGATTCTTTTCAGCGATTCGTGACGTTCGTTCCCCTTTTCTCTGGGTTGATTTAGATGTAGGTCTTTTGGTTTGTCTTCCATAGAGAGATGGACTGTGTGTTCTTTTGTTGTTCACTGTAGGCTCTTGCTAGTTGCCTCCTACATTGTATGCTGGTGTCAGAAGTAAGAACTGAGGAGGTAGAGTTTAGAAGCTAAGAGGACACAGCAACTACACTGTGTGTGTGTGTGTGTTTGGGTGTGACGCAACGCCCACCGCACCCCGCTCAGAGTGAAATGCAGTGTTGGGACTCAAATTACTAATATGGAATGCAATCTATATAATAATCCCCAAATTCCTACCCCTGAGAGGCTTTTAACAACTAGCTTCCCCTGACCTGCCGTGTGTTCCAACAGCTGACCACAACCCCGACGCGTTTACAATGAACCCTGTTTGAATCCTGCCCTCCTTGAAGTGATCACTGTTCTGACCATGTTGGAATGGGTGAAAACCATAGAATAAAATACTGCATTTCCTTGAGTGACACCTAACTTTAATTTATCCAACCACATTTATTATTTTTACATTTAACCTTTATTTAACTAGGCAAGTCAGTTAAAGAACAAATTCTTATAACATGCAGGCCAGTGATGGCGTCAAGAGAGGGAGGGAAGAATTATATATATTTTTTAGTTTTCAAACGGGTCCTGTGATTCTCCATTTTTGTCCATGAATGATGAGTCTTCAACCTCTGACCTCTATCCCCTCTCTCTAGGCCACGGGTGGGGGTTACGAGGGTGACGATGCATATCAGAACGCTGAGCTGGTGTTTCTAGACATACACAACATCCACGTGATGAGAGAGTCCCTGAAGAAGCTAAAAGACATTGTCTATCCCAACGTAGAGGAGTCACACTGGCTGTCCAGTCTGGAGTCCACACACTGGCTAGAACACATCAAGGTAGTGGGGTACACACACTTCCCACAGCCCTCCTCTCTGGAGCTGGCCAGCTAGCAGATCAGTGGAGGGGTAACCGTGTGCTGGTCCTCTGTAGTGAATCTCTCTCTGTCGCTCTCTAGCTGGTCATATCTGG
>NC_060193.1:12088301-12105801 GCF_021184085.1 Oncorhynchus gorbuscha
CCATCTAACTTAACGCTGTTGGGATTTAGCTACAACACTGGATACACCGCACTGAACCAACTACAGCCAAACAGTCTGGGCCAATCAGAATTGGAGTTACCTTGTGACCAATGTTCCCTCAAAAAAAAATGTCATCACTGAGGAAATTTCAGGTCTGCTGAGTGCAACTTCTGGCGCACCTTTGTGAACACAGGCTGTACCCACTTTAAGTTAGTTTTAACATTGGTCAGGTAGGCTACTGTGGCTATTTGATCATAATGTAGATCTACCAGAGTGACCTACCATCAAAAACTATGGAGAAAATACATCCCATAACATTTTAACATGGAAATAGCTGTTCTATCATTCAGCCTACAGTAGCAGCCAATGTGTGGTGGTTCAATGTCGGCTACATTCTGTGAGTTTTGGGCAAAAATATTTAGGGCTTCATATGAACCTGTTTATCCACTTATTCTTCACATAAAGGGGATGACTGAAAATGTTGTTTGACGTAAAAAAAAGAAACCACTTCACAAAATAAAATTCATTATTATTCCCATAACATTATTACAGAAAATCAGACCAAAAACCCTCTGCTTATTGGCTGCATAGCTTATTCAAGCCTGTCTCAAAATACAGCAGTCTGTAGTGTACGGGCTGAGTCGTGCCTGGCAATGGAATAGAATCCTATTCCAGTGTGTTCTGCCTACAAGAAAACACTTTGCATAGTTTATTTTGTTGCATTGGAAGTGGCTGGTATTAGCAATACCCTCAGTAGAGGGAAAGGTTGATCGTGTTAACCAGTGTCTTGGGGTGGAAGATGTGCAGGAGCTGTCTTTTCCATGTCGGCCCATTTGGACTATGTTCACTGAAATCCAAATTATATCTATAATATCCACAGAAAAATGTCAAACGTTTTTTATAATCAAACCTCGGGGTGTTTTTCAAATATCTATTCGATAATATATAAACCGGGACAGTTGGCTTTTCACTAGGACCGGGAGTAACAATTGCCGCCTTTCTCTTTTGCACACAACTCACTCTGAGAGCCCCCAAATATCCACTTACGCAATGTGGTCGTTCACACTCATTCTTCAAAATAAAAGTCTGAAACTATGTCTAAAGGCTGTTGACACCTTAGGGAAGCCATAGAAAAAGGACTCTGGTTGATATCCCTTTAAATGGGCAATAGGGATGCATAACAACAGAGGTTTCAAAAACAGGGGCACTTCATGATTGGATTTTTCTCAGGTTTTTGCCTGCAATATCAGTTCTGTTTAACTCGCAGACAAAATTTGGACCGTTTTGGAAACTTTAGAGTGTTTTCTATCCAAATCTGTCAAATATATGCATATTCTAGCATCTGGTCCTGAGAAATAGGCTGTTTACTTTGGGAACATTATTTTTCCAAACATACAAATAGTGCCCCCTAGCTTCAAGAGGTTAAACACATTTTCCATGACTTTTAACCAAATTGTCATGACTTATTATAGGCTACATGGGAAAAGTATGAATTATTGACACTGGAAAGCTGCTGTCTGATTCCATGTAGACCTACCACCTCCTGCCGTTGAGCCCTCGATCAAGGCACTTAGCTCCCCACTGTTGTGGTCAACCCTCCATCTGGAGAGCTCCTGGGTGTGCAGGCTTTTGTCAACATTACAACCAAATACTTTTGTCTTTTTATAAAATGATTCCCCCATTCAATAAATCAGGGATGAAATGGATAAGGTAGGCTACCTCAAAGCAAGGTGTTCATGTTTCAGAGGAGATCTATGCACAGCAAGTTATTTGTCAAGTAGGCTATTCTTAGAATGCCCACACTCTCCATTGCTATTCAATGAAGGTCCCACCTTCATTCCACTTTTATCAACCTTTTTTGCCTCTGTGTGACTCTGGGACAGCGATAGGTTAATTCTGGTGGAATTGAGCCGATACTCAATTCCACCAGAATTAGAAGTGCCGGTATGGCATTCCGGACAGTGCCGGCCCAAGTCAAGCACTGGTGTTAACTAAAGGGGAAAACTAGAATGTTGAGTGAAGTTCAATCCCGTCTCTGCGCGGGCTGATATTTATTCTGTGGGGCAGTCCCGGTGGGGCAGTCCCGCGTGCAGCTTAGAGGGAACATTGCTTGTGATCAGTCTGATTTGTGAAGTACTGCCTCTGGGGTTTGGTTGGTTTGGCTGCAGTATTGCCGTGGCACCCCCCCGCCACACACACACACACAAACCCCTGCAGCCCAAACATCCCTCTCCCTGTCAACAGGGTCTGAGTCACTGGAGCAGATAATCCTCTTTCCCTGTCATCATCACACAAACACAGAGAGACATTTCTATGTCTTTAACCAAAGCCTACAGGTGTGTGTGTGTGTGTGTGTGTGTGTGTGTGTGTGTGTGTGTGTGTGTGTGTGTGTGTGTGTGTGTGTGTGTGTGTGTGTGTGTGTGTGTGTGTGTGTGTGTGTGTGTGTGTGTGTGTGTGTGTGTGTGTGTGTGTGTGTGTGTGTGTGTGTGTGTGTGTGTGTGTGTCTGCAGGCATGGAAGGAAGCTAAAGTAATTCCACTACCTGAACATAGTAAAGCACCCTTTGCTCTAACAGCCACCCAATCAGTTTACTGCCTGTTCTTAGTAAACTGATGGAGAGGATTTGTGTTTGACCAAATACAATGCAATTTTTCAGAGAACAAGTTAACTACTGATTTTCATTATGCAAATGGAGTATGACACTCAACCTGTACTGCGCTGACTCCGATGACTGATGATTGGCTAAAAGAAATGGCTAGTAAGATGATACAGTGCCTTGCGAAAGTATTCGGCCCCCTTGAACTTTGCGACCTTTTGCCACATTTCAGGCTTCAAACATAAAGATGTAAAACTGTATTTTTTTTGTGAAGCATGTCTGGTTTCTCTGTCCTGATAATGTTGAGGGAGTGCGCACTGAGCATGTCTGGTTTCTCTGTCCTGATAATGTTGAGGGAGTGCGCACTGAGCATGTCTGGTTTCTCTGTCCTGATAATGTTGAGGGAGTGCGCACTGAGCATGTCTGGTTTCTCTGTCCTGGTAATGTTGAGGGAGTGCGCACTGAGCATGTCTGGTTTCTCTGTCCTGATAATGTTGAGGGAGTGCGCACTGAGCATGTCTGGTTTCTCTGTCCTGGTAATGTTGAGGGAGTGCGCACTGAGCATGTCTGGTTTCTCTGTCCTGGTAATGTTGAGGGAGTGCGCACTGAGCATGTCTGGTATCTCTGTCCTGATAATGTTGCGGGAGTGCGCACTGATCATGTGTCTGGTTTCTCTGTCCTGATAATGTTGATGGAGTGCGCACTGAGTATGTCTGGTTTCTCTGTCCTGATAATGTTGAGGGAGTGCGCACTGAGCATGTGTCTGGTTTCTCTGTCCTGATAATGTTGAGGGAGTGCGCACTGAGCATGTGTCTGGTTTCTCTGTCCTGATAATGTTGAGGGGGTGTGCACTGAGCATGTCTGGTTTCTCTGTCCTGATAATGTTGAGGGAGTGCGCACTGAGCATGTGTCTGGTTTCTCTGTCCTGATAATGTTGAGGGAGTGCGCACTGAGCATGTCTGGTTTCTCTGTCCTGATAATGTTGAGGGAGTGCGCACTGAGCATGTCTGGTTTCTCTGTCCTGGTAATGTTGAGGGAGTGCGCACTGAGCATGTCTGGTTTCTCTGTCCTGATAATGTTGAGGGAGTGTGCACTGAGCATGTGTCTGGTTTCTCTGTCCTGATAATGTTGAGGGAGTGTGCACTGAGCATGTGTCTGGTTTCTCTGTCCTGATAATGTTGAGGGAGTGTGCACTGAGCATGTCTGGTTTTTCTGTCCTGATAATGTTGAGGGAGTGTGCACTGAGCATGTGTCTGGTTTCTCTGTCCTGATCATTTTGAGGGAGCGCGCTCCTGAGCATGTGTCTGGTTTCTCTGTCCTGATAATGTTCAGGGAGCGCTGGTGGGTGATACTGATAGCTGGTTGCCTGCACTTGGGAGGTGAATGGGAGGCTCGCTTCAATTACCAATTGAGAAATAAAAATAGTAGCTCTTTAAAAAAAATCGTGCACCAAAACAGTTAAGACGTGATAGCATTTACAGTTGTTGCGCAAATAATGAGCTGATAAAAGCACATGTTTTACTCCAGCAGCAACCAGATCAGGAACTGCAGGAGAAATGACTCTCAAAATAGGCTCTGTATGTTGTGTGATAGTTGTGTTGGATAAATAAGATACTTGATTTACAAATTGACCTATAGACCGATAAGCATGACGGTCAACTGTATTTCCATAGACTGGTATTTCCATCAATTAATTAAAAATAATAATAATAATTAAAATCTCTGTCATTTTGGCCAGCAACAGTTTTTTTTTTTTTTTACTTATCGGCTTTACATTGTTTTCACGTCCAAAGGCCGGCAATTTCCGGGCTAACGGAAATCCTGGTCAGCACCCCAAGCCAGTGAGCCTACACAAATTCTAAATAATGAATTAGTCAGTATCAGAATGGGTGATTTTTATAATACACGGGTCTTTAATACATCTACAACTAAAAGCATTGTATTTGGTTCAAAACGTTCTCAGGAGTTGTGTGTAAAAGTTGTGACCATTAGGGAAGCTGAACTCCTGGGAGTTACATTGGATGGTCAAGTCACATTGACAAAGATGTTGTGAAGATGGGGAGAGGGGTATGTCTGTTATTAAAATATGTTCTGTGTTTTTGACACATCAGCTGTACTAGTTTTCAGGCTTTTGTCTTGTCCCATCTTCATTACAGTAATATGGTCAGGACCTATAAAAGCTGCATCTGACTCATAACAAAGCAGAACGCCTTGCCCTGAACTACAAACACAGAACTAACATCAACAACATGATAGTCTTTCATGGTTGAGGAGAGATTAACTGCCAACTCCTTCTAGTTTTTAGGACAGGCATTACTATAATGAAAATTCCAGATTGTCTGTATAATCAAATAACATTCAGCTCAGACACCCAGACATACCCCACCAGGGGTCTCTTCACAGTCCCCATGTCCAACGCACAGTATTATAAAGAGCCATGATCGCATGGAACTCCCTACCATCTCCTATTACTGAGCAAACAGTAACTTTACCTTTTAGAAAATATGTACCATCTCATTGCACTGTGAGGGGACACTAACACACCTAATTTATTTTAGTAGTATTTTGTTTTGTTTGTATATTGTTGCATTTTTAATTTGTTTGACTGTCCTTGTGTATCAGTGTTTTGTTACTTGTGTTTTTTGTGAATAACTGCTGCTTCGGCAAACACTACTTGGGATCCTAATAAACAAATAAACACTATTGTGTGTTGGCACCAGACCAGCTTGCTGCTCTCATTTAAAACACTCTAGGCATCAATAATGAATATTCATGTTTTCACCGTGTGTCTCTTGAGCCTCTATACCTCTTTGTGATTTTATCTGTTTGTGTTGTTTGCATATAATTAACAGTATTTTTTTTTCTCCCCCCATCCTCTCCCTTCCTCTCCTGTCTCCTCCTACTCTCTGCCTCCCCCTGGTGGTGGTAATTACTATGTTTATTGTACTCTGCTCTATCCTACCCTGCTCTACTCTACAGCAGCAGAGTCCAGTGGAACAGCGTTACATAGAGCTGTTAGCCCTGAGAGATGAATACCTGAAGAAACTAGAGGAACTGCAGCTCTCTGACTCCTCCCCCAACTCCTCCCACCTATCAAATAGCTCCACCCCCAACGCAGCCTCTCCCACGCAGCACATCACCCACCTGCACACCCCCTTCTGAGTGGGGTCGCCACACACACTCCGACGTATACAACACACGTGTATGCGCATTCTCCGGGGTCAGTGTTGATTACATGTCAGTTCAGTTAATGAATCAGGAGATTGATTGAAGTTCCAAATTTGAGAGTTGAAAAGTGACATTTTTTCCCAATGAAGATTTTTCAGTTCTGCAGGATTTCAGAATGTTCAGTTCTTCGGAATTTCAGAATTTCAATTCACTTCCTGACATTGAAATGGGTTTGACCCTGACACAGGAAGTTATTTTTTTGTACATAACGTTTAAAGTAATAATGAAGTCGATAAATAACATGGAATAGACGTAACCATGGTGATTATGCAACATGTCACAGTACAGCCTTTTCACAACTTTAATAGAATGTTGTTTTTCCACCAAAACAAAGAAGCCTTAATATAAAATAAAACAATGTTTGTAGATAAACAATACTAACGGTGAAGGGTTAAAACTCACTGGCTGCATTCCAATTCACCCGGAAGTGTGCCTTCAGTCACTCACCTTCATGCTCATGCATTGTATTGGTGCAAGCATGGCTGGATGGATGGAGTTTCCACCATATTCCTCACACCAGTCCCTTTTAAATCTATGAGGGGGAGCGTATGAGTGCACACTTCAGGAGAAGGGTAGAGAATGGGATCGTAGCCCCTGCTCCTCTAGGACTGAATACACTGCTCTCCTCTCCATGACCAGGGAGAGAATGGGATCGTAGCCCCTGCTCCTCTAGGACTGAATACACTGCACTCCTCTCCATGACCAGGGAGAGAAGGGGAGACGGGAATGAAAATTTGACTAGAAGTGTATGTGACTTGTTTCCCTTCAATCATTGTGTAGCTGTACCTATGTCCCAACATAAGCAATACCAGTCCAATCATTCAGTTAAGTTTGGATAGGAAGCTTGAGTGCAAACCAAGTCCACTGCAGTTTCCCCGTCCCAACTCACATAAATGATTTAGCATTCATACCCACAGAAATAGTATCAATCAGTTCTATGTTCATAAGTCCCAAATATGTATCATTTATTCGGGGTTGATTATAGCCCAGTGTATGATATCCGGTAGGCCAAGTATCCCTGTGTATTGTACTGTAGAAGGTCAAGGGAGAGACGGGACACAGTCAGTTGTGTTGGTTCCTATGAGATGTGGTGCCTATGAGAGGTGCTGAGAGTTTTATCTCATATTGTGGTCCACTCGAGCCTCGTCCCAAATCTGATTGTACTGTCTTGCCGACTCAAAATAACCTCTTTTTTTTATTGGTCACAGAAACATATTTAGCAGGTGTTATTGCAGGTGTAGCAAAATGCTTGTGTTCCTAGCTCCGACTGTGCAGTAGTATCTAACAAGCCACAATAATACACACATCTAAACGTAAAATAATGGAATTAAGAAATATGTAAATATTAGGACGAGCAATGTCAAGAGTGGAATTGATTTAAAATACAGTAGAATTGAATACAGTATATACACATGAGATGAGTAAAGCAGGATGTAAACGTTATTAAAGTGACTCATATGGTCGTAGTCATGCATTACATTTACCGTATGTGTTGGTAAGACGGCACAAACAGATCTGGCACCAGGCTAGGTCCACTCAGTCCAATAATAGTGATCAGTGGTTCTGCTTCAACCCAACTCTCATTTTACACAACTTCAGAACCTTTACAACCTGTTACCTTAAATGGTCAAACCCCTCTTGGCATAAACGTAAACATTTGCCATCGACCCAAATTCTGCGTGGCAAAATGGTTTAGCTCAAATTTGCTGAAGGTTTTTGGACTCTCACAGAGTAGGTTCAGAAAAAACTCCTTCAAAGTTCTTTTGACGAGAGCAATGTCTAGAGGTGGGATCAGATCGGTGGAAGTCCAGAATCATTTACAACGTTTCAAGGGATCACGATGTGGGCAATGTATTCTCAGACAAGAGTTCTTTGGACAAGAATCACCATAGATTTTCAGATTAGATTGGTGGGAAAACCCAGGAATTGTTTAGTTACTCTTTACAAGGCATATCCAGTGTTCTGGAGAACGCAGGTCAGGTCCAGTTCTGTGCCTTTGACAGTCTGAATTTCATCCTCAGGTGGATGTTTTGTATGTACCCAAACTATAACTTTGTCTTTGTCATTGTTCCTCTGTGTGGCATCTGTGGCGAGGGGTAAAGGGAAAGAAAGCACCTGTTTGGTTGTGGAAGGAGAAAGGAAGAACCCGATTTGGTTGTGGTGCGGGGAAAGAAAGCATCCGATTTGCTGGGGCAACGGGAATGATGGATTCCGATTGGTTGTGAAAGGGAAAAGAAAAGATCCTGATTGGTTGATACAGTATGTTTGTTCCTTCTGGTCAAGATCCTTTGGGTAGGATAACCAGTCACCACTGGATATGGGAAGACCATACCAGACAGAGAACTTAGAGGGCTTGTTGCTGAACATCTATTGAAAGATGGTGGTGATGGTGGGCTAAAAATGAGGTCTCTTTGATATGAAAACCTTTCAGGCACTACCTTTTCGCTCCCTAATGCTACCCCAGAATGCGTCACTTCGGAAGACTTTGGCCTCAATGAGGTGAAAAAGTTTTAAAAATAAAACCAAGAGCGAAATGAACAACAAGGCAAAACACTGTTTGGTTTGTTGGTTGTTTTTAGGCAACAAAATAAATATATTTTGTTTATTTTTTACTTTATACAAGTACAGTAACTATGATGTAATTACCTCAAACAAAACTGATTTTACTGTTAAAAGTTGTAAAATATTATTTTATTTAGTGTACCATTTCACACGTTTTATAAAAAGGAAATTAGTAGGACAAACATTTTGTTTTGTTTCTTTGAATGGTTGGTTAATAATTTGTGGATTTCTTGTTACATTAGTTTATTTTTTTATTTGCATTTTGTGATTTTGATTTCTAACAGAAGAGGACAGTGAATCATGAATTGTGGGAGATTTGATTCAGTCGGGAATTGATTCAGTTCCTTTTGCGTCTTCACCTGTGATTGTGTAAATAGGGATCGTGATTAGATCAATGGAGTGGCTGAGAATTGGACTTTTCTGAACCCCTCTTCTGGACAGCTAAAGGTCCCGAAGCTTCTGCTATTGTGAGCGATTCTCTACTTTACACACAGTCTCTGCTCTACTCGCAGGGAACCGGCTATTCTAGTGAATGGTGCTCTTTTAATAAGGTTAGGTCGCAGCTGAATCAATGTCTGCAAAAACACAATATTAGCACTCTACATTTATTTGTATTTAACCTATATTTAACTAGGCAACTGAATATAAATAGCATAACGATCTAATTGCATATCCCCATGAAACTGAGATCAAATAGTTGCTATGCAGATGCTCCATGGAAGTTTCATCTGTAAAAGAAAATGGGAAAATTCTAATTCACCAATGACACTAGGAATGTGAAGGATGGTTCTATATGTGTAGAGTTGAGACTGCTTAAAGTAGAGAATTCCGTACATGCGCAGAAGCTTCGGGACCTTTTAGCTGTTGGGATGAGGGGCCCAGAAAAGTCTGATCCACAGCCTCGGCCTTCAATCAAACTCATTGTGGTATTTATGCAGGAGCTCTTTTACCCCCATGGTCAGATCTAATCCCTGAACAGTGGTAATTTACTACCACGAGGATGTATACCCATCACAAATAGATGCATGTTTTTCTGCAATGAGAAGGCGATGCATGGACATTAGTTTGTAAACAAAGACACTGCCATAAACATTGGTATAAAGAGTTTGACTGAATTCCAGCCCTAGAAGAATTGAGCACTGATAAAGGCTGTGCAAATGGCACACTATTAGTCCCAAATGGCACCCTATTACTGCCAATATAGTGCACTTATTTTGACCAGAGAATAGGGTGCCAGCTGTCGCTAGTGATTTTGTTAATTTTCTTCATGTATTCTACCTTTAACATAGGGATATCTAGTCGAAAGGGATTTCTGTCATATTATAGCCTACTTACTCCCTAGCCTGGTGTCCCAGATCAGTTTGTGCCATTTTGCCAAATCCTTGTGAGTCATGACCATAGGAGTTAGCTTGGGTGCCAGTCTGTTTCAGGGGGCGTACTGTCAAGGAGGGTGTACTTGTACAACAAGCTGCCTCCTGCTACAGAAACAGGAGATGGACTGCTGCCCTATGGGCCTGTCTGGCTTGGACAACAAGCTGCCTCATGCTACAGAAACAGGAGATGGACTGCTGCCCTATGGGCCTGTCTGGCTTGGACAACAAGCTGCCTCATGCTACAGAAACAGGAGATGGACTGCTGCCCTATGGGCCTGTCTGGCTTGGACAACAAGCTGCCTCATGCTACAGAAACAGGAGATGGACTGCTGCCCTATGGGCCTGTCTGGCTTGGACAACAAGCTGCCTCATGCTACAGAAACAGGAGATGGACTGCTGCCCTATGGGCCTGTCTGGCTTGGACAACAAGCTGCCTCATGCTACAGAAACAGGAGATGGACTGCTGCCCTATGGGCCTGTCTCATGCTACAGAAACTTGGACAAACAAGCTGCCTCATGCTTCAGAAACAGGAGATGGACTGCTGCCCTATGGGCCTGTCTGGCTTGGACAACAAGCTGCCTCATGCTATGCAGAAACAGGAGATGGACTGCTGCCCTATGGGCCTGTCTGGCTTGGACAACAAGCTGCCTCATGCTACAGAAACAGGAGATGGACTGCTGCCCTATGGGCCTGTCTGGCTTGGACAACAAGCTGCCTCATGCTACAGAAACAGGAGATGGACTGCTGCCCTATGGGCCTGTCTGGCTTGGACAACAAGCTGCCTCATGCTACAGAAACAGGAGATGGACTGCTGCCCTATGGGCCTGTCTGGCTTGGACAACAAGCTGCCTCATGCTACAGAAACAGGAGATGGACTGCTGCCCTATGGGCCTGTCTGGCTTGGACAACAAGCTGCCTCATGCTACAGAAACAGGAGATGGACTGCTGCCCTATGGGCCTGTCTGGCTTGGACAAGGCTTTACATACCAGTCTGCTCTGTTCATGCCAGGGCGAGCAGAAACCAACTGGCACCCAGCCTTCATGGGAGTTTTGGCAAGACAACACAAACAGCTGTGGGATTCAGGCTGTACTACTCCTCTCATGTATGAGTAGTCCATGTTGGTTGTTGTGTAAATAATGCTGATTAAATTAATTTAAAGATTTCTCACTTTTAAAAAAAAAACATGGTGACTTGGGTTGTTTCTTTCATTCATATTCTTGGAGTCGTAATGTGATCTTTTATTATCCTTTGTTTATTCAGGTCATATTGAAATTAAGAAAATCCCTATGTAATGTCTGCTCATGTGAGTATTGTGGATATTCAGACCGTGTCCCTTCATAGGCTGTCTCAGACCTAAACTGACCTTGTCCCTTCATAGGCTGTCTCAGACCTAAACTGACCTTGTCCCTTCATAGGCTGTCTCAGACCTAAACTGACCTTGTCCCTTCATAGGCTGTCTCAGACCTAAACTGACCTTGTCCCTTCATAGGCTGTCTCAGACCTAAACTGACCTTGTCCCTTCATAGGCTGTCTCAGACCTAAACTGACCTTGTCCCTTCATAGGCTGTCTCAGACCTAAACTGACCTTGTGTGTCTCAGACCTAAACTGACCTTGTGTGTCTCAGACCTAAACTGACCTTGTGTGTCTCAGACCTAAACTGACCTTGTGTGTCTCAGACCTAAACTGACCTTGTGTGTCTCAGACCTAAACTGACCTTGTGTGTCTCAGACCTAAACTGACCTTGTGTGTCTCAGACCTAAACTGACCTTGTGTGTCTCAGCCTGAAGTATGACATTTGGTTTCTTTTTTCAGCACTGTGTAGTGTTGGTCCCATGTATCATGAGCTGAAATTAAAGATCCCAGGATTGTTCCAAATGCACAAAAAAAACGTATTTCTCAACAACAGAAAAATCACATTTGTTTACCCCATGCTAATGAGCGTTTCTCCTTTGCCAAGATAATCGATCCACCTGACAGGTGTGTCGTATCAAGAAGCTGATTAAACCGCATGATCATTACACAGGTGCACCTTTTGCTGGGGACAATAATAAAAGGCCACTGAAGTGTGCAGTTTTGTCACACACAAGTTTATAAGGGAGTGTGCAATTGGCATGCTGACTGCAGGATTGTCCACCAGAGCTTTTTCCAACGAATTGGATGTTAATTTCTCTACCATAAGGCGAGATCCTGCCGCCATCACCTCATGCTTCACCATGATAATACACTGCCTCATGTCGCAAGGATTATGTACACAATTTCTGAAAGCTGAAAATGTCCCAGTTCTTCCATGGCCTGCATACATGTTACCCATTGAGCATGTTTGGGATGCTCTGGATCGACGTGCATGACTGCGTGTTCCAGTTCCCGCTATTATCCAGCAACTTTGCACAGCCATTGAAGAGTGGGACAACGTTCTACAGATCACAATCAACAGCCTGGTCAACTCTATAGGAAGGACATGTGACGCCAACATTCTACAGATCACAATCAACAGCCTGGTCAACTCTATAGGAAGGACATGTGACGCCAACATTCTACAGATCACAATCAACAGCCTGGTCAACTCTATAGGAAGGACATGTGACGCCAACATTCTACAGATCACAATCAACAGCCTGGTCAACTCTATGGGAAGGACATGATCACAATCAACAGCCTGGTCAACGGAAGGACCAACATTCTACAGATCACAATCAACAGCCGGGTCAACTCTATAGGAAGGACATGTGACGCCAACATTCTACAGATCACAATCAACAGCCGGGTCAACTCTATGGGAAGGACATGTGACGCCAACATTCTACAGATCACAATCATTCTACAGATCACAATCAAATCAGCCGGGTCAACTCTATGGGAAGGACATTCTACAGATCACAATCAACAGCCGGGTCAACTCTATGGGAAGGACATGTGACGCGCTGCATGATGCAAATAGTGGTCACACCAGATACTGACTGGTTTTCTGATCCACACCCCTAACTTAAGGTATGTGTGACCATCAGATGCATGTCTGTATTCCCAGTCATGTGAAATCCATAGATTAGGGCCAAATGTATTTATTTAATTTGACTGATTTCCCTGTATCAGCTAACTCAGTCAAACCTTTTGAAATGGTTGCATGTTGTGTTTATATTTTTCTTCAGTATACTTTCTAGCTGTAGGTGTCTTACTATGTATGGCGTTGGGCCACCACAGCTTCAATGCACCTTGGCATTAGATTCTATGAGTGTCTGGAACTCTTGGAGGGATGCAGACACCATTCTTCTCCAACCAATTCAATCATTTGGTGTTTTGTTGATGGTGGTGAAAAACGCGGTCTAGTGCACCGCTCCAGAATCTCCCAGAAGTGTTTAACTGGGTTGAGTTCTGGAGACTGGAGACACACCCTTTAAACCCCCTATGCTCCTTCGAGACCCCTCTTTCAGAGGTAAACTGGACATTTTTAAACATGACCCTAAGCATGATGGGATGTGAATTCCTTAAATAACTCGGGAACCATACCTATGTGGAGCCACCTGCTTTCAATATACGTTGTAGCCCTCGTTTACTCAAATGTTTCCATTATTTGGGCAGTTACACGTACCTCTTGTGACCTAAATTTGCAGGCGCACTAACAATGTAATAACCAGACCTATTTTATGGGAAGTAGGCATTAAACAGTTCACACATCCTCAATCTAATGGTTTTTGATGCTGAAACTGGTTGATGAGGATGTGAGCTTCTCGCTCCAGAAATGCATTTTGGGTAACCTCAGTGGTTCGCGTGCGGGGCGTGTGGAGATTCAAGCGCTCGGCTTTCTGCTACTATATAAGCACACACACGCCTAATTTATCAGTTAATAACACAATCAGACTTGGCAGTTAGCGAACAACCGTATTCTGTCTCGTGCTGTGAGCTAATAGCTAACGGGAGCTAACACATTCTTAAACACGTCGCCTGCAACCCAGATCTGTTGACAATCGGAAAGGATTTAGATTTGATCCATCATCTAACGAGAAGGAAACCGGGTGGAGTGGAGCTGGAAAATGGAAAAGCAGTTGTTTGGAGGAGTCGCCGGTGGAGATAGCACTGCGCAGCCGGGAGTACCGAATCGAAACAAGCCTCGGACATTGGCCACCTCTGGGTCGAAACAGGATAGCGTGGAGACATTGGACAGGTGAAAGGTTATTTTGATATCGGTACACAGCAGTTACAATGTTAGGCTCATTTACACTGGGCAGTGTCGCGCATAGAAGAGCGAATATCTCTTTCGTAGGCTGCAGCCTAGACAATTGTTTACCATATGTTGTTACAAAACCGTTACAATGTTGTGCTATTTGTGCTTTTTCTGATGGGCGATGTCGTTGTCTGCATGCATTTAGGGGACTTGTTTGACATGTGTTGTTAGTGTCATTTTCAACGAGAACGCGACCGTTGTAAATGTTTGCTTTCCAAAGTGCTGCACTGCTCTGCAACATGCAATCGATTATTGTCCCGTGAAACAAAGCAGTACACGAATCTCTAGTCGCCGACTTGTGTCGCGTGTATTTCAGCGCCTCCAGATGGACGCAGGGATCCGTGCCAAGCGAACACGCCTCGGTTATACAGCCGAGTCTTTGCCAGCTGGACTCGGTCTAACCGCGACCTGTTTCAGCCCAGAATGTTGCACACAGACGTACTTATTGTGACGCAACTTCTGCGTCTGACTGTCTATGGTGTCTCTCCCATAGGCTAAGGATTTACAGACACTAAACATGTATATCGCTGTCGTTAGGGGCTTTACTGGCATGGGGAACATATGTTTGTTTACATTGCCAAAGCAAGTAAACTAGATAATAAACACAATTGAAATAATAATTAATTTAAAAGTAACCAGTTCCAAAATAATAAAGACATTTCAAATGTCATGTCTATAAACCAGTGTTCTAACAATGTGCAAATAGTTCAACTACAAAAGGGAACATAAATACATGTGGGTTGTTTACAATGGTGGTGTTCACTGGTTGCCCTTTTCTTGTGGCAACAGGTTACACATCTTGCTGTTGTGATGGCACACTGGAATTTCACCCAATCGATATGGGAGTTTATCAAAATTGGATTTGTTTTCAAATTCTTTCTGGATCTGTGTAATATCAGGGAAATATGGTCATACATTTGGCAGGAGGTTAGGAAGTGCAGCTCAGTTTCCACCTCGTTTTGTGGGCAGTGTGCACATAGCCTGTCTTCTTTTGAGAGCCATGTCTGCCTACGGCAGCCTTTCTCAATAGCAAGGCTATGCTCACTGAGTCTGCATGGTCAAAGATTTCCTTCATTTTGGGTCAGTCGGTGGTTATTCTGCCACTGTGTACTCTCTGTTTAGGGCCAAATAGCATTTTAGTTTGCTCAGTTTTTTTGTTAATTCTTTCCAATGTGTCAAGTAATTTAGTATCTTTTAGTTTTCTCTTGATTTGGTTGGGTCTCTCTCTCCCTTGATCCCTCTGTCCCCCTCTCCCTCCCTGTCTGTCTCTCTGTCATCATATGTGTACCCTCATCCCTCTCTTCTGCACTCTATTCCACTCTCCCTCATGCCTCTCTTCCTCCTTCTCACTTTCTGTATATCCCCTGTCTCCCTCCCTCGTCTCCCACCTCCCTCTCCCGGCTCCTCATCCGATCCCTCTCCCGGCTCCTCATCCGATCCCTCTCCCGGCTCCTCCTCCCCCTCCCGGCTCCTCCTCCCTTTCCCGGCTCCTCCTCCCTCCTCCAGTCCTACAGGTTCTCATGTAGAATGGTGTAAGCAGCTGATAGCAGCCACCATCTCCTGCCAGATATCATCTGTACCCGCTGACACTGCATCCGGAGACTGCAAGGTGGGACACACACACACACAGGCATACAATAACAGGTTTAGACACAGTCATCACACAGTTGAGTTTTCTGACTGACAGGTTTGGAGGAGGACAGATCTCCCAAGGGTGAGGTTAATTAACCACAGCTGCATCAGTGTCTGTGTGTGCTTATACACTTCAAGTAGCTGTGTAGAGCGGGATTTGTGTCATAGTCTACATCAACTGACTCGGTCATGCCCGTCATTCTTCTTCTGCAACAACTGACTCAGTCATGCCCGTCATTCTTCTTCTGCGTCAACTGACTCAGTCATGCCCGTCATTCTTCTTCTGCGTCAACTGACTCAGTCATGCCCGTCATTCTTCTTCTGCGTCAACTGACTCAGTCATGCCCGTCATTCTTCTTCTGCGTCAACTGACTCAGTCATGCCCGTCATTCTTCTTCTACGTCAACTGACTCAGTCATGCCGGTCATTCTTCCTCTACGTCAACTGACTCAGTCATGCCCGTCATTCTTCTTCTGCGTCAACTGACTCAGTCATGCCCGTCATTCTTCTTCTGCGTCAACTGACTCAGTCATGCCCGTCATTCTTCTTCTGCGTCAACTGACTCAGTCATGCCCGTCATTCTTCTTCTGCGTCAACTGACTCAGTCATGCCCGTCATTCTTCTTCTGCGTCAACTGACTCAGTCATGCCCGTCATTCTTCTTCTGCGTCAACTGACTCAGTCATGCCCGTCATTCTTCTTCTGCGTCAACTGACTCAGTCATGCCCGTCATTCTTCTGCGTCAACTGACTCAGTGATGCCAGTCATTCTTCTGCGTCAACTGACTCAGTCTTGCCCGTCATTCTTCTTCTACGTCAACTGACTCAGTGATGTCGGTCATTCTTCCTCTACGTCAACTGACTCAGTCATGTCGGTCATTCTTCTTCTGCGTCAACTGACTCAGTCATGTCGGTCATTCTTCTTCTGCGTCAACTGACTCAGTCATGTCATGTCGGTCATTCTTCTTCTGCGTCAACTGACTCAGTCATGTCATGTCGGTCATTCTTCTTCTGCGTCAACTGACTCAGTCATGTCATGTCGGTCATTCTTCTTCTGCGTCAACTGACTCAGTCATGCCCGTCATTCTTCTTCTGCGTCAACTGACTCAGTCATGCCCGTCATTCTTCTTCTGCGTCAACTGACTCAGTCATGCCCGTCATTCTTCTTCTGCGTCAACTGACTCAGTCATGCCCGTCATTCTTCTTCTGCGTCAACTGACTCAGTCATGCCCGTCATTCTTCTTCTGCGTCAACTGACTCAGTCATGCCCGTCATTCTTCTTCTGCGTCAACTGACTCAGTCATGCCCGTCATTCTTCTGCGTCAACTGACTCAGTCTTGCCCGTCATTCTTCTTCTACGTCAACTGACTCAGTGATGTCGGTCATTCTTCCTCTACGTCAACTGACTCAGTCATGTCGGTCATTCTTCTTCTGCGTCAACTGACTCAGTCATGTCGGTCATTCTTCTTCTGCGTCAACTGACTCAGTCATGTCATGTCGGTCATTCTTCTTCTGCGTCAACTGACTCAGTCATGTCATGTCGGTCATTCTTCTTCTGCGTCAACTGACTCTGTCATGTCGGTCATTCTTCTTCTGCGTCAACTGACTCAGTCATGCCCGTCATTCTTCTTCTGCGTCAACTGACTCAGTCATGCCCGTCATTCTTCTTCTGCGTCAACTGACTCAGTCATGCCCGTCATTCTTCTTCTGCGTCAACTGACTCAGTCATGCCCGTCATTCTTCTTCTGCGTCAACTGACTCAGTCATGCCCGTCATTCTTCTTCTGCGTCAACTGACTCAGTCATGCCCGTCATTCTTCTTCTGCGTCAACTGACTCAGTCATGCCCGTCATTCTTCTGCGTCAACTGACTCAGTCATGCCCGTCATTCT
>NC_060193.1:12120801-12159580 GCF_021184085.1 Oncorhynchus gorbuscha
TGTTCAGCTTTCGAGTAAGGATGAGAGCGAAGCCACACCCGATCACGAAGCTGGAACTGCATGTCTCGTCTGTTCTTATCATAATTTCTCTTCTGCTTGAGTCGAGCCTGGATCATGTTCTTTGAGACAAGAGCTCTCAAGTCATGGAGATGGCCTACCTGGTCATAGCAAGCAGCGTCTGGAGTAAGCTGCTGGGGCTGTAGCACCATATCCAAGGGTCCTCGGAGAGGATGACTTAGGTTCAGCTCTGCAGGTGTGACTCCAGTGGACTCTTGCACAGCAGAATTCAGGGCAAATCGAAACTCATGAAGGTGCTTGTCCCAGTGTTTGTGCTGGGTCCCTACATAGGAAGCAATCATTGTCTTCAAGGTTCGATTTACTCTCTCAGTGAGATTGGTCTGTGGGTGATAGGCCGTGGTCAACTTCTGCCTCAGGTTCCATCTTTGGCAGGTCTCCTCAAAGAGATCAGAGACAAATTGGGAACCTCGATCAGACAGGATGTAATCAGGCACTCCCCAGCGAGTCAGGATCTCTTTCGTAAGGATGTTAGAGACGGTCCTTGCTGTGGCCTGACGCAGGAAAAGAGTTCCACCCACTTTGAATAGTAATCAACAAAAACAAGTATGTACACATTCTGATTGGAGCTTCTAGGAAATGGACCCATCAAATCCACTCCTAACATTTCCCAAGGTCGGGTAACCACCGTTTGCTGCAACATGCCAGCAGGCTTTCTACCTTCTGGTTTGTACATTTGACAAACCTGACAATTTCGGATGTGTGACTTCACATCCATGCTCAGATGTGGCCAGTAGAGTAACGCTTGCAACCGCTTGTAGGTTTTGAACCTGCCCAAATGACCAGCTAATGGGTCTTCATGGAAATGTTGAAGCAGTTGTAGGCGTAGAGTGTCCGGTATGTACATTTGGTAGAGTGTTCTGTGAGGTAGTTGTACGACTCGGTAGACTTTATCTTCAATGATGGTCAGCTTTGTGGTAGGATTGACCATCTTTTCTCCATCTTCCAGGATAGTCTGGTACAAAGCCTGTACTTCTGGATCATCCTGTTGAGCTTTCCATATTGCCTCATCAGAGATGGGAAAGTCTGTTTTGGGCGAGTCTCGACTGCTTGACAGGACAGTAGCACATGTAAGATCAGGGCCACCGTTATCACAAGTAGGAGCTCTGGACAAGGCATCTGGAACAGTGTTGTATTTTCCTTTCCTGTATTCCACTGCAAATGTGAACTCTTGCAACCGTAGAGCCCATCTTATGAGTCTGGTGCTTGGTTTGTTGGTCTTGAACACCCACACAAGGGAGGAATGGTCAGTGACCACAGTGAAGTGTCTTCCCTCCAAGTAGTACCTCCACTTTTCCAAAGCCCAGACCACTGCAAGGCACTCTTGCTCTGTTGTGGAGTAGTTCCGTTCTGCTCCATTCAATGTCCGACTGGCGAATGCTAGCACTTCTTCAGTGCCAAGTCCAGTCTGTTGGACTAGGACAGCACCAAGTCCAACATCACTTGCATCAGTGTAAACAACAAAAGGGCAATCAAAGTTGGGATGACCTAAAATGGGAGGTGTGACGAGATGTCGTTTCAGGGTTTCAAAGGAAGTCTGGCACTCTGCCGTCCATTGGAATTTCGCTCCTTTTCGCTTCATCGCGTTGAGGGGTTCTGCCACCTGGGAGAAGTTCGACACAAACCGATGGTACCATCCAGCCATACCAAGGAACCGTTGAAGGGCCTTGAGTGTGGTTGGCACAGGGAAGTCTTGTACAGCCTTTGTCTTTTCAGGATCCACATGAATGCCGTCGAAAGACACAATATGGCCAAGGAACTTCAGGGAGGTTTGGCAGAAGTTGCTCTTCTTCATATTTAAGGTCAGACCAGCTTCTCTTAGCTTGTCCAACACTGCTTGAAGATCTTGAAAGTGTCTTTCTCTGTTCTGAGAGTAGATAATTATATCGTCCAGGTAGACGAAACAGATCTTCCCTTTGAGCTCACCTAACGCAATCTCCATGAGTCTTTGGAAAGTGGCAGGGGCATTCTTTAATCCAAAGGGCATCACCTTAAAGGAAAACAAGCCCTCAGCACAGACAAAAGCAGTCTTGTCCTTGCTTTCCTGGTCCATCTCAACCTGCCAATAACCACTATTGAGGTCAAGGGTAGTGAACACAACAGCGCCAGACAATGACTCCAGGATCTCATGGATGGTAGGAAGAGGATAGGCATCAGTCTGAGAAACATTGTTGGTCTTCCTATAGTCCACACAAAATCTAAGACCACCAGTCTTTTTTGGGATGAGGACAACAGGAGCAGCCCAGGGAGAGGAGGAACGTTCTATTATATCTTGTGCTAACATATCATTTATGAGTCCCTTTTGGATGATTAGCTTCGCTGGGGACAAACGATATGGCTTTTGCTTGATCGGCATTTCCTGTGTAAGGAATATTTTGTGCTTCAGGAGCCCGGTGCGTCCTAGCTTTGAAGTACATACATCAGCATTATTCTGCAGCTGTTCCAACAGCCTTAACTCCTCTGGCTGTTCCAGCTGAGCTCTTCTCACAGCCTGTAAAAGGAGATCGTCAGAAGGATTATCAAGGGTTAGTGGTACCGGAGCAATGGCAGAGAAGAGTGCCACATTTGAACCCCAATCATGTAACTTTTTAGCTTCTGATTGGTGCGGTATTAACTGAAAGGAAGGGGATGTCGATGGGGGGCGTAGGCAGTGACTCTTGGGGTTTCAGCTCTGGTTAAAGCACCCAGAGAAGGATGGTCATTGCTGCGAAGAGAGTTAGGTGTGTTGGCCTGTTGTGATTTGTGGTTTCTGGAAGGGTTTACTTGATACGGTCTTGGACATCTAGCTGAAGAATGTCCCTTTTGGCTACATCTCCAACAGAACATGAGAGAGGTCTTGGCTGGAGACTCTGGCTGTTGTTGATGGTCTGTCTTGTGCAACTGTTTGGGTGTCTGTTTCTTTCTCTGGTCATATTGCTGTTGGCATTCTCTGTCCTTCTCAAACTGCTGTCCCAAGCGAACCAGTCCATCGACAGTGGTGACTGTAGCATGGCCTTGTCTTGGCTGTTCAGAGGTGCCAGCTTGGCCCTCAGTGGTCTGAACAGAAGTGGACACCAGAGAAACTCTGTGTAAGGAGTTGTGCCTAATGGAGGCCATGTCCACAGACACGTCATCCAACATTTTAACACAATTAGAGAGTTCTCTCTGCAAGTGGCCTACAGTGTTAACCATGGGAGAAAAAACAGAATTAACGTCCTTGAGGACCTCAGTGTGGTGATGTTGCAGGCGCCATTGGAGAGTGGCAGTGAGTTGGTTTCGTTGGTAGTCAAACTGCCTGTCCAGGGCACCAGTAATTTCCCGTCTTCCACTCTCACTGAGCTCTGTCAGCATGTGGGTTAGAGTGCTCAGTGAGTTTCTGAATTCCATGGCACTCTGTTGTTGCTCTTCCCTCAGACATTTGAAATTATGGTGGATAAGAGTTTGGAGATGTTGTTGAGTCCGACGAATATCAAGGATGTCACCTTGAAGTTGTAAGACTACAACCTCTGGAGATAAACCAGACAATGGAGGAAGGTTGGGTGTCAGAGGGAGGGCTAGCTCAGTACTTCCACACAGATCCATGTCAATAAGTGAGTAACTGGTTAGACCTCCTGTGGCCTGTGGCTCAGGCCGGGCATTCAGATTCCCAGGGCTCTGGCCCAAAGCAACTCCATTATCTCCATTCACATTATGATTTGCGTTGTCAGCTTGATGGTCAGAATGGCCCTGTGTATTCCCATTGACAGGTATGACATGGATGAGCACATTATCTTGGGGTGAATCCATTGTTTTAATTCCACACAAAATATTTGCTTTGGTTAGTTCTCAATGTTGAGCTGTCCCATCTGGGGTGCCATTTTTTATGTAACGGTTTTGACTTGAGGTTATTATTTATAGGGGTGCCAGGTAGGTTGTGCCTACCAGAGAAAACATTAGTTTCTCCTTTTAGTTTGGGTGGGAATGAGTCCCATCTGGTCCGTCAAGTCTACACCAATACAAAGGACGTATGTAAAAGTCAGGATGGAAATAAACTTTTCATAAACCCTTAAAACATTGAAAAGAACTTCAAAAACAATTATATTCTGTTGCGTGGGTTGTATTAGCAACAACAATGATTACACACATATATAATAATATCACAATGAGTTCTGGTTCCTCCAGAAATGTCCTGTACCTCGGGCCTAAAAAGAGTCCTGCCCGGTAAAGGAGTTCAGTGAACTCAAGTGACTTTTGTCACGCGATGTTTGTCCGTTCGTTCCGTGTAGCGTAAACCCAGTATTAAACATACAATCAATATAACAATTACTTTACCACAGAACCTTAAAGCGGATCAACTCTTAATTAAGTCCTCAACTACCACTAACTACACAAATCACAGTATACATCACATCCAAACAAATGAAATACCGTATACAAAAAGGTGGTAGTCAGTCGGTCAGTCAGACAATCCAATCCGCCAATAGATCTCCAGCGGAGAAAGGCCACGAAGAACGGAGAGGTGTAGTCCAGGGACGCAAAGAGTGGATCCGATCCTGGGTAAACTCTCTTAGGCTACAAAACACACGTTTAACGGCAACAAAACAAACGGAATAGAGAAGCTTCGGAACTGAGGGTTGAACACATCCTCATGCACGTCTCCATCACAACCCCACTTTCGTGCAGCTGATGCTGGCTATTTAATTGGGAATTAAAGGGAAAGCGCCCTATTGGAAGGAGCTGCACTGAGACGGTTCAGAAAAATTCAGGGCCGTCACACACCCCTCCCCTGGAAAAAGCCGACCATTGCCCTGGAAGGCACATCTTGGTCGGGGAAACCGAGAAAGGTCTCCTCATCACTTTCCTCTACAAAAAGATTCATTACTTTTTGGAGCTCACGCTCCTCAGCTGAGGAGTCACAGGCCTTAAGGTGCGAGACTTCTGGGTCTGGGAATCCGAGAAAAGTATCCTCACTATCCTCTTCAAAGATATCCAGGACCTTGCGGCGCTCAATCGCCTCCAATTCCTCAGCCGAGGGGTAACAGGCCTTAAGGCGTGAGACATGGACGATGCGCATATCTTCACCTGTGTCCTCTTTCACCACTCGGTAGTTCAAAGGGCCCATCTGCTCCACAATCCTATATGGTCCTTGCCATTTAGGAGCGAGCTTGGCCGAGAAGAATTGTTCAGCTTTCGAGTAAGGATGAGAGCGAAGCCACACCCGATCACGAAGCTGGAACTGCATGTCTCGTCTGTTCTTATCATAATTTCTCTTCTGCTTGAGTCGAGCCTGGATCATGTTCTTTGAGACAAGAGCTCTCAAGTCATGGAGATGGCCTACCTGGTCATAGCAAGCAGCGTCTGGAGTAAGCTGCTGGGGCTGTAGCACCATATCCAAGGGTCCTCGGAGAGGATGACTTAGGTTCAGCTCTGCAGGTGTGACTCCAGTGGACTCTTGCACAGCAGAATTCAGGGCAAATCGAAACTCATGAAGGTGCTTGTCCCAGTGTTTGTGCTGGGTCCCTACATAGGAAGCAATCATTGTCTTCAAGGTTCGATTTACTCTCTCAGTGAGATTGGTCTGTGGGTGATAGGCCGTGGTCAACTTCTGCCTCAGGTTCCATCTTTGGCAGGTCTCCTCAAAGAGATCAGAGACAAATTGGGAACCTCGATCAGACAGGATGTAATCAGGCACTCCCCAGCGAGTCAGGATCTCTTTCGTAAGGATGTTAGAGACGGTCCTTGCTGTGGCCTGACGCAGGGAAAAGAGTTCCACCCACTTTGAATAGTAATCAACAAAAACAAGTATGTACACATTCTGATTGGAGCTTCTAGGAAATGGACCCATCAAATCCACTCCTAACATTTCCCAAGGTCGGGTAACCACCGTTTGCTGCAACTTGCCAGCAGGCTTTCTACCTTCTGGTTTGTACATTTGACAAACCTGACAATTTCGGATGTGTGACTTCACATCCATGCTCAGATGTGGCCAGTAGAGTAACGCTTGCAACCGCTTGTAGGTTTTGAACCTGCCCAAATGACCAGCTAATGGGTCTTCATGGAAATGTTGAAGCAGTTGTAGGCGTAGAGTGTCCGGTATGTACATTTGGTAGAGTGTTCTGTGAGGTAGTTGTACAACTCGGTAGACTTTATCTTCAATGATGGTCAGCTTTGTGGTAGGATTGACCATCTTTTCTCCATCTTCCAGGATAGTCTGGTACAAAGCCTGTACTTCTGGATCATCCTGTTGAGCTTTCCATATTGCCTCATCAGAGATGGGAAAGTCTGTTTTGGGCGAGTCTCGACTGCTTGACAGGACAGTAGCACATGTAAGATCAGGGCCACCGTTATCACAAGTAGGAGCTCTGGACAAGGCATCTGGAACAGTGTTGTATTTTCCTTTCCTGTATTCCACTGCAAATGTGAACTCTTGCAACCGTAGAGCCCATCTTATGAGTCTGGTGCTTGGTTTGTTGGTCTTGAACACCCACACAAGGGAGGAATGGTCAGTGACCACAGTGAAGTGTCTTCCCTCCAAGTAGTACCTCCACTTTTCCAAAGCCCAGACCACTGCAAGGCACTCTTGCTCTGTTGTGGAGTAGTTCCGTTCTGCTCCATTCAATGTCCGACTGGCGAATGCTAGCACTTCTTCAGTGCCAAGTCCAGTCTGTTGGACTAGGACAGCACCAAGTCCAACATCACTTGCATCAGTGTAAACAACAAAAGGGCAATCAAAGTTGGGATGACCTAAAATGGGAGGTGTGACGAGATGTCGTTTCAGGGTTTCAAAGGAAGTCTGGCACTCTGCCGTCCATTGGAATTTCGCTCCTTTTCGCTTCATCGCGTTGAGGGGTTCTGCCACCTGGGAGAAGTTCGACACAAACCGATGGTACCATCCAGCCATACCAAGGAACCGTTGAAGGGCCTTGAGTGTGGTTGGCACAGGGAAGTCTTGTACAGCCTTTGTCTTTTCAGGATCCACATGAATGCCGTCGAAAGACACAATATGGCCAAGGAACTTCAGGGAGGTTTGGCAGAAGTTGCTCTTCTTCATATTTAAGGTCAGACCAGCTTCTCTTAGCTTGTCCAACACTGCTTGAAGATCTTGAAAGTGTCTTTCTCTGTTCTGAGAGTAGATAATTATATCGTCCAGGTAGACGAAACAGATCTTCCCTTTGAGCTCACCTAACGCAATCTCCATGAGTCTTTGGAAAGTGGCAGGGGCATTCTTTAATCCAAAGGGCATCACCTTAAAGGAAAACAAGCCCTCAGCACAGACAAAAGCAGTCTTGTCCTTGCTTTCCTGGTCCATCTCAACCTGCCAATAACCACTATTGAGGTCAAGGGTAGTGAACACAACAGCGCCAGACAATGACTCCAGGATCTCATGGATGGTAGGAAGAGGATAGGCATCAGTCTGAGAAACATTGTTGGTCTTCCTATAGTCCACACAAAATCTAAGACCACCAGTCTTTTTTGGGATGAGGACAACAGGAGCAGCCCAGGGAGAGGAGGAACGTTCTATTATATCTTGTGCTAACATATCATTTATGAGTCCCTTTTGGATGATTAGCTTCGCTGGGGACAAACGATATGGCTTTTGCTTGATCGGCATTTCCTGTGTAAGGAATATTTTGTGCTTCAGGAGCCCGGTGCGTCCTAGCTTTGAAGTACATACATCAGCATTATTCTGCAGCTGTTCCAACAGCCTTAACTCCTCTGGCTGTTCCAGCTGAGCTCTTCTCACAGCCTGTAAAAGGAGATCGTCAGAAGAAGGATTATCAAGGGTTAGTGGTACCGGAGCAACGGCAGAGAAGAGTGCCACATTTGAACCCCAATCATGTAACTTTTTAGCTTCTGATTGGTGCGGTATTAACTGAAAGGATGGGGATGTCGATGGGGGGCGTAGGCAGTGACTCTTGGGGTTTCAGCTCTGGTTAAAGCACCCAGAGAAGGATGGTCATTGCTGCGAAGAGAGTTAGGTGTGTTGGCCTGTTGTGATTTGTGGTTTCTGGAAGGGTTTACTTGATACGGTCTTGGACATCTAGCTGAAGAATGTCCCTTTTGGCTACATCTCCAACAGAACATGAGAGAGGTCTTGGCTGGAGACTCTGGCTGTTGTTGATGGTCTGTCTTGGCAACTGTTTGGGTGTCTGTTTCTTTCTCTGGTCATATTGCTGTTGGCATTCTCTGTCCTTCTCAAACTGCTGTCCCAAGCGAACCAGTCCATCGACAGTGGTGACTGTAGCATGGCCTTGTCTTGGCTGTTCAGAGGTGCCAGCTTGGCCCTCAGTGGTCTGAACAGAAGTGGACACCAGAGAAACTCTGTGTAAGGAGTTGTGCCTAATGGAGGCCATGTCCACAGACACGTCATCCAACATTTTAACACAATTAGAGAGTTCTCTCTGCAAGTGGCCTACAGTGTTAACCATGGGAGAAAAAACAGAATTAACGTCCTTGAGGACCTCAGTGTGGTGATGTTGCAGGCGCCATTGGAGAGTGGCAGTGAGTTGGTTTCGTTGGTAGTCAAACTGCCTGTCCAGGGCACCAGTAATTTCCCGTCTTCCACTCTCACTGAGCTCTGTCAGCGTGTGGGTTAGAGTGCTCAGTGAGTTTCTGAATTCCATGGCACTCTGTTGTTGCTCTTCCCTCAGACATTTGAAATTATGGTGGATAAGAGTTTGGAGATGTTGTTGAGTCCGACGAATATCAAGGATGTCACCTTGAAGTTGTAAGACTACAACCTCTGGAGATAAACCAGACAATGGAGGAAGGTTGGGTGTCAGAGGGAGGGCTAGCTCAGTACTTCCACACAGATCCATGTCAATAAGTGAGTAACTGGTTAGACCTCCTGTGGCCTGTGGCTCAGGCCGGGCATTCAGATTCCCAGGGCTCTGGCCCAAAGCAACTCCATTATCTCCATTCACATTATGATTTGCGTTGTCAGCTTGATGGTCAGAATGGCCCTGTGTATTCCCATTGACAGGTATGACATGGATGAGCACATTATCTTGGGGTGAATCCATTGTTTTAATTCCACACAAAATATTTGCTTTGGTTAGTTCTCAATGTTGAGCTGTCCCATCTGGGGTGCCATTTTTTATGTAACGGTTTTGACTTGAGGTTATTATTTATAGGGGTGCCAGGTAGGTTGTGCCTACCAGAGAAAACATTAGTTTCTCCTTTTAGTTTGGGTGGGAATGAGTCCCATCTGGTCCGTCAAGTCTACACCAATACAAAGGACGTATGTAAAAGTCAGGATGGAAATAAACTTTTCATAAACCCTTAAAACATTGAAAAGAACTTCAAAAACAATTATATTCTGTTGCGTGGGTTGTATTAGCAACAACAATGATTACACACATATATAATAATATCACAATGAGTTCTGGTTCCTCCAGAAATGTCCTGTACCTCGGGCCTAAAAAGAGTCCTGCCCGGTAAAGGAGTTCAGTGAACTCAAGTGACTTTTGTCACGCGATGTTTGTCCGTTCGTTCCGTGTAGCGTAAACCCAGTATTAAACATACAATCAATATAACAATTACTTTACCACAGAACCTTAAAGCGGATCAACTCTTAATTAAGTCCTCAACTACCACTAACTACACAAATCACAGTATACATCACATCCAAACAAATGAAATACCGTATACAAAAAGGTGGTAGTCAGTCGGTCAGTCAGACAATCCAATCCGCCAATAGATCTCCAGCGGAGAAAGGCCACGAAGAACGGAGAGGTGTAGTCCAGGGACGCAAAGAGTGGATCCGATCCTGGGTAAACTCTCTTAGGCTACAAAACACACGTTTAACGGCAACAAAACAAACGGAATAGAGAAGCTTCGGAACTGAGGGTTGAACACATCCTCATGCACGTCTCCATCACAACCCCACTTTCGTGCAGCTGATGCTGGCTATTTAATTGGGAATTAAAGGGAAAGCGCCCTATTGGAAGGAGCTGCACTGAGACGGTTCAGAAAAATTCAGGGCCGTCACACACCCCCTCCCCTGGAAAAAGCCGACCATTGCCCTGGAAGGCACATCTTGGTCGGGGAAACCGAGAAAGGTCTCCTCATCACTTTCCTCTACAAAAAGATTCATTACTTTTTGCAGCTCACGCTCCTCAGCTGAGGAGTCACAGGCCTTAAGGTGCGAGACTTCTGGGTCTGGGAATCCGAGAAAAGTATCCTCACTATCCTCTTCAAAGATATCCAGGACCTTGCGGCGCTCAATCGCCTCCAATTCCTCAGCCGAGGGGTAACAGGCCTTAAGGCGTGAGACATGGACGATGCGCATATCTTCACCTGTGTCCTCTTTCACCACTCGGTAGTTCAAAGGGCCCATCTGCTCCACAATCCTATATGGTCCTTGCCATTTAGGAGCGAGCTTGGCCGAGAAGAATTGTTCAGCTTTCGAGTAAGGATGAGAGCGAAGCCACACCCGATCACGAAGCTGGAACTGCATGTCTCGTCTGTTCTTATCATAATTTCTCTTCTGCTTGAGTCGAGCCTGGATCATGTTCTTTGAGACAAGAGCTCTCAAGTCATGGAGATGGCCTACCTGGTCATAGCAAGCAGCGTCTGGAGTAAGCTGCTGGGGCTGTAGCACCATATCCAAGGGTCCTCGGAGAGGATGACTTAGGTTCAGCTCTGCAGGTGTGACTCCAGTGGACTCTTGCACAGCAGAATTCAGGGCAAATCGAAACTCATGAAGGTGCTTGTCCCAGTGTTTGTGCTGGGTCCCTACATAGGAAGCAATCATTGTCTTCAAGGTTCGATTTACTCTCTCAGTGAGATTGGTCTGTGGGTGATAGGCCGTGGTCAACTTCTGCCTCAGGTTCCATCTTTGGCAGGTCTCCTCAAAGAGATCAGAGACAAATTGGGAACCTCGATCAGACAGGATGTAATCAGGCACTCCCCAGCGAGTCAGGATCTCTTTCGTAAGGATGTTAGAGACGGTCCTTGCTGTGGCCTGACGCAGGGAAAAGAGTTCCACCCACTTTGAATAGTAATCAACAAAAACAAGTATGTACACATTCTGATTGGAGCTTCTAGGAAATGGACCCATCAAATCCACTCCTAACATTTCCCAAGGTCGGGTAACCACCGTTTGCTGCAACTTGCCAGCAGGCTTTCTACCTTCTGGTTTGTACATTTGACAAACCTGACAATTTCGGATGTGTGACTTCACATCCATGCTCAGATGTGGCCAGTAGAGTAACGCTTGCAACCGCTTGTAGGTTTTGAACCTGCCCAAATGACCAGCTAATGGGTCTTCATGGAAATGTTGAAGCAGTTGTAGGCGTAGAGTGTCCGGTATGTACATTTGGTAGAGTGTTCTGTGAGGTAGTTGTACAACTCGGTAGACTTTATCTTCAATGATGGTCAGCTTTGTGGTAGGATTGACCATCTTTTCTCCATCTTCCAGGATAGTCTGGTACAAAGCCTGTACTTCTGGATCATCCTGTTGAGCTTTCCATATTGCCTCATCAGAGATGGGAAAGTCTGTTTTGGGCGAGTCTCGACTGCTTGACAGGACAGTAGCACATGTAAGATCAGGGCCACCGTTATCACAAGTAGGAGCTCTGGACAAGGCATCTGGAACAGTGTTGTATTTTCCTTTCCTGTATTCCACTGCAAATGTGAACTCTTGCAACCGTAGAGCCCATCTTATGAGTCTGGTGCTTGGTTTGTTGGTCTTGAACACCCACACAAGGGAGGAATGGTCAGTGACCACAGTGAAGTGTCTTCCCTCCAAGTAGTACCTCCACTTTTCCAAAGCCCAGACCACTGCAAGGCACTCTTGCTCTGTTGTGGAGTAGTTCCGTTCTGCTCCATTCAATGTCCGACTGGCGAACGCTAGCACTTCTTCAGTGCCAAGTCCAGTCTGTTGGACTAGGACAGCACCAAGTCCAACATCACTTGCATCAGTGTAAACAACAAAAGGGCAATCAAAGTTGGGATGACCTAAAATGGGAGGTGTGACGAGATGTCGTTTCAGGGTTTCAAAGGAAGTCTGGCACTCTGCCGTCCATTGGAATTTCGCTCCTTTTCGCTTCATCGCGTTGAGGGGTTCTGCCACCTGGGAGAAGTTCGACACAAACCGATGGTACCATCCAGCCATACCAAGGAACCGTTGAAGGGCCTTGAGTGTGGTTGGCACAGGGAAGTCTTGTACAGCCTTTGTCTTTTCAGGATCCACATGAATGCCGTCGAAAGACACAATATGGCCAAGGAACTTCAGGGAGGTTTGGCAGAAGTTGCTCTTCTTCATATTTAAGGTCAGACCAGCTTCTCTTAGCTTGTCCAACACTGCTTGAAGATCTTGAAAGTGTCTTTCTCTGTTCTGAGAGTAGATAATTATATCGTCCAGGTAGACGAAACAGATCTTCCCTTTGAGCTCACCTAACGCAATCTCCATGAGTCTTTGGAAAGTGGCAGGGGCATTCTTTAATCCAAAGGGCATCACCTTAAAGGAAAACAAGCCCTCAGCACAGACAAAAGCAGTCTTGTCCTTGCTTTCCTGGTCCATCTCAACCTGCCAATAACCACTATTGAGGTCAAGGGTAGTGAACACAACAGCGCCAGACAATGACTCCAGGATCTCATGGATGGTAGGAAGAGGATAGGCATCAGTCTGAGAAACATTGTTGGTCTTCCTATAGTCCACACAAAATCTAAGACCACCAGTCTTTTTTGGGATGAGGACAACAGGAGCAGCCCAGGGAGAGGAGGAACGTTCTATTATATCTTGTGCTAACATATCATTTATGAGTCCCTTTTGGATGATTAGCTTCGCTGGGGACAAACGATATGGCTTTTGCTTGATCGGCATTTCCTGTGTAAGGAATATTTTGTGCTTCAGGAGCCCGGTGCGTCCTAGCTTTGAAGTACATACATCAGCATTATTCTGCAGCTGTTCCAACAGCCTTAACTCCTCTGGCTGTTCCAGCTGAGCTCTTCTCACAGCCTGTAAAAGGAGATCGTCAGAAGGATTATCAAGGGTTAGTGGTACCGGAGCAATGGCAGAGAAGAGTGCCACATTTGAACCCCAATCATGTAACTTTTTAGCTTCTGATTGGTGCGGTATTAACTGAAAGGATGGGGATGTCGATGGGGGGCGTAGGCAGTGACTCTTGGGGTTTCAGCTCTGGTTAAAGCACCCAGAGAAGGATGGTCATTGCTGCGAAGAGAGTTAGGTGTGTTGGCCTGTTGTGATTTGTGGTTTCTGGAAGGGTTTACTTGATACGGTCTTGGACATCTAGCTGAAGAATGTCCCTTTTGGCTACATCTCCAACAGAACATGAGAGGGTCTTGGCTGGAGACTCTGGCTGTTGTTGATGGTCTGTCTTGTGCAACTGTTTGGGTGTCTGTTTCTTTCTCTGGTCATATTGCTGTTGGCATTCTCTGTCCTTCTCAAACTGCTGTCCCAAGCGAACCAGTCCATCGACAGTGGTGACTGTAGCATGGCCTTGTCTTGGCTGTTCAGAGGTGCCAGCTTGGCCCTCAGTGGTCTGAACAGAAGTGGACACCAGAGAAACTCTGTGTAAGGAGTTGTGCCTAATGGAGGCCATGTCCACAGACACGTCATCCAACATTTTAACACAATTAGAGAGTTCTCTCTGCAAGTGGCCTACAGTGTTAACCATGGGAGAAAAAACAGAATTAACGTCCTTGAGGACCTCAGTGTGGTGATGTTGCAGGCGCCATTGGAGAGTGGCAGTGAGTTGGTTTCGTTGGTAGTCAAACTGCCTGTCCAGGGCACCAGTAATTTCCCGTCTTCCACTCTCACTGAGCTCTGTCAGCATGTGGGTTAGAGTGCTCAGTGAGTTTCTGAATTCCATGGCACTCTGTTGTTGCTCTTCCCTCAGACATTTGAAATTATGGTGGATAAGAGTTTGGAGATGTTGTTGAGTCCGACGAATATCAAGGATGTCACCTTGAAGTTGTAAGACTACAACCTCTGGAGATAAACCAGACAATGGAGGAAGGTTGGGTGTCAGAGGGAGGGCTAGCTCAGTACTTCCACACAGATCCATGTCAATAAGTGAGTAACTGGTTAGACCTCCTGTGGCCTGTGGCTCAGGCCGGGCATTCAGATTCCCAGGGCTCTGGCCCAAAGCAACTCCATTATCTCCATTCACATTATGATTTGCGTTGTCAGCTTGATGGTCAGAATGGCCCTGTGTATTCCCATTGACAGGTATGACATGGATGAGCACATTATCTTGGGGTGAATCCATTGTTTTAATTCCACACAAAATATTTGCTTTGGTTAGTTCTCAATGTTGAGCTGTCCCATCTGGGGTGCCATTTTTTATGTAACGGTTTTGACTTGAGGTTATTATTTATAGGGGTGCCAGGTAGGTTGTGCCTACCAGAGAAAACATTAGTTTCTCCTTTTAGTTTGGGTGGGAATGAGTCCCATCTGGTCCGTCAAGTCTACACCAATACAAAGGACGTATGTAAAAGTCAGGATGGAAATAAACTTTTCATAAACCCTTAAAACATTGAAAAGAACTTCAAAAACAATTATATTCTGTTGCGTGGGTTGTATTAGCAACAACAATGATTACACACATATATAATAATATCACAATGAGTTCTGGTTCCTCCAGAAATGTCCTGTACCTCGGGCCTAAAAAGAGTCCTGCCCGGTAAAGGAGTTCAGTGAACTCAAGTGACTTTTGTCACGCGATGTTTGTCCGTTCGTTCCGTGTAGCGTAAACCCAGTATTAAACATACAATCAATATAACAATTACTTTACCACAGAACCTTAAAGCGGATCAACTCTTAATTAAGTCCTCAACTACCACTAACTACACAAATCACAGTATACATCACATCCAAACAAATGAAATACCGTATACAAAAAGGTGGTAGTCAGTCGGTCAGTCAGACAATCCAATCCGCCAATAGATCTCCAGCGGAGAAAGGCCACGAAGAACGGAGAGGTGTAGTCCAGGGACGCAAAGAGTGGATCCGATCCTGGGTAAACTCTCTTAGGCTACAAAACACACGTTTAACGGCAACAAAACAAACGGAATAGAGAAGCTTCGGAACTGAGGGTTGAACACATCCTCATGCACGTCTCCATCACAACCCCACTTTCGTGCAGCTGATGCTGGCTATTTAATTGGGAATTAAAGGGAAAGCGCCCTATTGGAAGGAGCTGCACTGAGACGGTTCAGAAAAATTCAGGGCCGTCACACACCCCCTCCCCTGGAAAAAGCCGACCATTGCCCTGGAAGGCACATCTTGGTCGGGGAAACCGAGAAAGGTCTCCTCATCACTTTCCTCTACAAAAAGATTCATTACTTTTTGGAGCTCACGCTCCTCAGCTGAGGAGTCACAGGCCTTAAGGTGCGAGACTTCTGGGTCTGGGAATCCGAGAAAAGTATCCTCACTATCCTCTTCAAAGATATCCAGGACCTTGCGGCGCTCAATCGCCTCCAATTCCTCAGCCGAGGGGTAACAGGCCTTAAGGCGTGAGACATGGACGATGCGCATATCTTCACCTGTGTCCTCTTTCACCACTCGGTAGTTCAAAGGGCCCATCTGCTCCACAATCCTATATGGTCCTTGCCATTTAGGAGCGAGCTTGGCCGAGAAGAATTGTTCAGCTTTCGAGTAAGGATGAGAGCGAAGCCACACCCGATCACGAAGCTGGAACTGCATGTCTCGTCTGTTCTTATCATAATTTCTCTTCTGCTTGAGTCGAGCCTGGATCATGTTCTTTGAGACAAGAGCTCTCAAGTCATGGAGATGGCCTACCTGGTCATAGCAAGCAGCGTCTGGAGTAAGCTGCTGGGGCTGTAGCACCATATCCAAGGGTCCTCGGAGAGGATGACTTAGGTTCAGCTCTGCAGGTGTGACTCCAGTGGACTCTTGCACAGCAGAATTCAGGGCAAATCGAAACTCATGAAGGTGCTTGTCCCAGTGTTTGTGCTGGGTCCCTACATAGGAAGCAATCATTGTCTTCAAGGTTCGATTTACTCTCTCAGTGAGATTGGTCTGTGGGTGATAGGCCGTGGTCAACTTCTGCCTCAGGTTCCATCTTTGGCAGGTCTCCTCAAAGAGATCAGAGACAAATTGGGAACCTCGATCAGACAGGATGTAATCAGGCACTCCCCAGCGAGTCAGGATCTCTTTCGTAAGGATGTTAGAGACGGTCCTTGCTGTGGCCTGACGCAAGGAAAAGAGTTCCACCCACTTTGAATAGTAATCAACAAAAACAAGTATGTACACATTCTGATTGGAGCTTCTAGGAAATGGACCCATCAAATCCACTCCTAACATTTCCCAAGGTCGGGTAACCACCGTTTGCTGCAACATGCCAGCAGGCTTTCTACCTTCTGGTTTGTACATTTGACAAACCTGACAATTTCGGATGTGTGACTTCACATCCATGCTCAGATGTGGCCAGTAGAGTAACGCTTGCAACCGCTTGTAGGTTTTGAACCTGCCCAAATGACCAGCTAATGGGTCTTCATGGAAATGTTGAAGCAGTTGTAGGCGTAGAGTGTCCGGTATGTACATTTGGTAGAGTGTTCTGTGAGGTAGTTGTACAACTCGGTAGACTTTATCTTCAATGATGGTCAGCTTTGTGGTAGGATTGACCATCTTTTCTCCATCTTCCAGGATAGTCTGGTACAAAGCCTGTACTTCTGGATCATCCTGTTGAGCTTTCCATATTGCCTCATCAGAGATGGGAAAGTCTGTTTTGGGCGAGTCTCGACTGCTTGACAGGACAGTAGCACATGTAAGATCAGGGCCACCGTTATCACAAGTAGGAGCTCTGGACAAGGCATCTGGAACAGTGTTGTATTTTCCTTTCCTGTATTCCACTGCAAATGTGAACTCTTGCAACCGTAGAGCCCATCTTATGAGTCTGGTGCTTGGTTTGTTGGTCTTGAACACCCACACAAGGGAGGAATGGTCAGTGACCACAGTGAAGTGTCTTCCCTCCAAGTAGTACCTCCACTTTTCCAAAGCCCAGACCACTGCAAGGCACTCTTGCTCTGTTGTGGAGTAGTTCCGTTCTGCTCCATTCAATGTCCGACTGGCGAATGCTAGCACTTCTTCAGTGCCAAGTCCAGTCTGTTGGACTAGGACAGCACCAAGTCCAACATCACTTGCATCAGTGTAAACAACAAAAGGGCAATCAAAGTTGGGATGACCTAAAATGGGAGGTGTGACGAGATGTCGTTTCAGGGTTTCAAAGGAAGTCTGGCACTCTGCCGTCCATTGGAATTTCGCTCCTTTTCGCTTCATCGCGTTGAGGGGTTCTGCCACCTGGGAGAAGTTCGACACAAACCGATGGTACCATCCAGCCATACCAAGGAACCGTTGTAGGGCCTTGAGTGTGGTTGGCACAGGGAAGTCTTGTACAGCCTTTGTCTTTTCAGGATCCACATGAATGCCGTCGAAAGACACAATATGGCCAAGGAACTTCAGGGAGGTTTGGCAGAAGTTGCTCTTCTTCATATTTAAGGTCAGACCAGCTTCTCTTAGCTTGTCCAACACTGCTTGAAGATCTTGAAAGTGTCTTTCTCTGTTCTGAGAGTAGATAATTATATCGTCCAGGTAGACGAAACAGATCTTCCCTTTGAGCTCACCTAACGCAATCTCCATGAGTCTTTGGAAAGTGGCAGGGGCATTCTTTAATCCAAAGGGCATCACCTTAAAGGAAAACAAGCCCTCAGCACAGACAAAAGCAGTCTTGTCCTTGCTTTCCTGGTCCATCTCAACCTGCCAATAACCACTATTGAGGTCAAGGGTAGTGAACACAACAGCGCCAGACAATGACTCCAGGATCTCATGGATGGTAGGAAGAGGATAGGCATCAGTCTGAGAAACATTGTTGGTCTTCCTATAGTCCACACAAAATCTAAGACCACCAGTCTTTTTTGGGATGAGGACAACAGGAGCAGCCCAGGGAGAGGAGGAACGTTCTATTATATCTTGTGCTAACATATCATTTATGAGTCCCTTTTGGATGATTAGCTTCGCTGGGGACAAACGATATGGCTTTTGCTTGATCGGCATTTCCTGTGTAAGGAATATTTTGTGCTTCAGGAGCCCGGTGCGTCCTAGCTTTGAAGTACATACATCATCATTATTCTGCAGCTGTTCCAACAGCCTTAACTCCTCTGGCTGTTCCAGCTGAGCTCTTCTCACAGCCTGTAAAAGGAGATCGTCAGAAGGATTATCGAGGGTTAGTGATACCGGAGCAATGGCAGAGAAGACTGCCACATTTGAACCCCAATCATGTAACTTTTTAGCTTCTGATTGGTGCGGTATTAACTGAAAGGAAGGGGATGTCGATGGGGGGGCGTAGGCAGTGACTCTTGGGGTTTCAGCTCTGGTTAAAGCACCCAGAGAAGGATGGTCATTGCTGCGAAGAGAGTTAGGTGTGTTGGCCTGTTGTGATTTGTGGTTTCTGGAAGGGTTTACTTGATACGGTCTTGGACATCTAGCTGAAGAATGTCCCTTTTGGCTACATCTCCAACAGAACATGAGAGAGGTCTTGGCTGGAGACTCTGGCTGTTGTTGATGGTCTGTCTTGTGCAACTGTTTGGGTGTCTGTTTCTTTCTCTGGTCATATTGCTGTTGGCATTCTCTGTCCTTCTCAAACTGCTGTCCCAAGCGAACCAGTCCATCGACAGTGGTGACTGTAGCATGGCCTTGTCTTGGCTGTTCAGAGGTGCCAGCTTGGCCCTCAGTGGTCTGAACAGAAGTGGACACCAGAGAAACTCTGTGTAAGGAGTTGTGCCTAATGGAGGCCATGTCCACAGACACGTCATCCAACATTTTAACACAATTAGAGAGTTCTCTCTGCAAGTGGCCTACAGTGTTAACCATGGGAGAAAAAACAGAATTAACGTCCTTGAGGACCTCAGTGTGGTGATGTTGCAGGCGCCATTGGAGAGTGGCAGTGAGTTGGTTTCGTTGGTAGTCAAACTGCCTGTCCAGGGCACCAGTAATTTCCCGTCTTCCACTCTCACTGAGCTCTGTCAGCATGTGGGTTAGAGTGCTCAGTGAGTTTCTGAATTCCATGGCACTCTGTTGTTGCTCTTCCCTCAGACATTTGAAATTATGGTGGATAAGAGTTTGGAGATGTTGTTGAGTCCGACGAATATCAAGGATGTCACCTTGAAGTTGTAAGACTACAACCTCTGGAGATAAACCAGACAATGGAGGAAGGTTGGGTGTCAGAGGGAGGGCTAGCTCAGTACTTCCACACAGATCCATGTCAATAAGTGAGTAACTGGTTAGACCTCCTGTGGCCTGTGGCTCAGGCCGGGCATTCAGATTCCCAGGGCTCTGGCCCAAAGCAACTCCATTATCTCCATTCACATTATGATTTGCGTTGTCAGCTTGATGGTCAGAATGGCCCTGTGTAATTCCCATTGACAGGTATGACATGGATGAGCACATTATCTTGGGGTGAATCCATTGTTTTAATTCCACACAAAATATTTGCTTTGGTTAGTTCTCAATGTTGAGCTGTCCCATCTGGGGTGCCATTTTTTATGTAACGGTTTTGACTTGAGGTTATTATTTATAGGGGTGCCAGGTAGGTTGTGCCTACCAGAGAAAACATTAGTTTCTCCTTTTAGTTTGGGTGGGAATGAGTCCCATCTGGTCCGTCAAGTCTACACCAATACAAAGGACGTATGTAAAAGTCAGGATGGAAATAAACTTTTCATAAACCCTTAAAACATTGAAAAGAACTTCAAAAACAATTATATTCTGTTGCGTGGGTTGTATTAGCAACAACAATGATTACACACATATATAATAATATCACAATGAGTTCTGGTTCCTCCAGAAATGTCCTGTACCTCGGGCCTAAAAAGAGTCCTGCCCGGTAAAGGAGTTCAGTGAACTCAAGTGACTTTTGTCACGCGATGTTTGTCCGTTCGTTCCGTGTAGCGTAAACCCAGTATTAAACATACAATCAATATAACAATTACTTTACCACAGAACCTTAAAGCGGATCAACTCTTAATTAAGTCCTCAACTACCACTAACTACACAAATCACAGTATACATCACATCCAAACAAATGAAATACCGTATACAAAAAGGTGGTAGTCAGTCAGACAATCCAATCCGCCAATAGATCTCCAGCGGAGAAAGGCCACGACGGAGAAGTGTAGTCCAGGGACGCAAAGAGTGGATCCGATCCTGGGTAAACTCTCTTAGGCTACAAAACACACGTTTAACGGCAACAAAACAAACGGAATAGAGAAGCTTCGGAACTGAGGGTTGAACACATCTTCATGCACGTCTCCATCACAACCCCACTTTCGTGCAGCTGATGCTGGCTATTTAATCGGGAATTAAAGGGAAAGCGCCCTATTGGAAGGAGCTGCACTGAGACGGTTCAGAAAAATTCAGGGCCGTCACAACACACACACACAGACAGACAGACAGACAGACAGACAGACAGACAGACAGACAGACAGACAGACAGACAGACAGACAGACAGACAGACAGACAGACAGACAGACAGACAGACAGACAGACAGACAGACAGACAGACAGACAGACAGACAGACAGACAGACAGACAGACAGACAGACAGACAGACAGACAGACAGACAGACACAGACAGACAGACAGACAGACAGACAGACAGACAGACAGACAGACAGACAGACAGACAGACAGACAGACAGACAGACAGACAGACAGACAGACAGACAGACAGACACAGACAGACACAGACAGACAGACAGACAGACACACGCACACAGACAGACAGATACACACACACACAGACACACTGTAACGGTTTTGACTTGAGGTTATTATTTATAGGGGTGCCAGGTAGGTTGTGCCTACCAGAGAAAACATTAGTTTCTCCTTTTAGTTTGGGTGGGAATGAGTCCCATCTGGTCCGTCAAGTCTACACCAATACAAAGGACGTATGTAAAAGTCAGGATGGAAATAAACTTTTCATAAACCCTTAAAACATTGAAAAGAACTTCAAAAACAATTATATTCTGTTGCGTGGGTTGTATTAGCAACAACAATGATTACACACATATATAATAATATCACAATGAGTTCTGGTTCCTCCAGAAATGTCCTGTACCTCGGGCCTAAAAAGAGTCCTGCCCGGTAAAGGAGTTCAGTGAACTCAAGTGACTTTTGTCACGCGATGTTTGTCCGTTCGTTCCGTGTAGCGTAAACCCAGTATTAAACATACAATCAATATAACAATTACTTTACCACAGAACCTTAAAGCGGATCAACTCTTAATTAAGTCCTCAACTACCACTAACTACACAAATCACAGTATACATCACATCCAAACAAATGAAATACCGTATACAAAAAGGTGGTAGTCAGTCGGTCAGTCAGACAATCCAATCCGCCAATAGATCTCCAGCGGAGAAAGGCCACGAAGAACGGAGAGGTGTAGTCCAGGGACGCAAAGAGTGGATCCGATCCTGGGTAAACTCTCTTAGGCTACAAAACACACGTTTAACGGCAACAAAACAAACGGAATAGAGAAGCTTCGGAACTGAGGGTTGAACACATCCTCATGCACGTCTCCATCACAACCCCACTTTCGTGCAGCTGATGCTGGCTATTTAATCGGGAATTAAAGGGAAAGCGCCCTATTGGAAGGAGCTGCACTGAGACGGTTCAGAAAAATTCAGGGCCGTCACACACCCCTCCCCTGGAAAAAGCCGACCATTGCCCTGGAAGGCACATCTTGGTCGGGAAACCGAGAAAGGTCTCCTCATCACTTTCCTCTACAAAAAGATTCATTACTTTTTGCAGCTCACGCTCCTCAGCTGAGGAGTCACAGGCCTTAAGGTGCGAGACTTCTGGGTCTGGGAATCCGAGAAAAGTATCCTCACTATCCTCTTCAAAGATATCCAGGACCTTGCGGCGCTCAATCGCCTCCAATTCCTCAGCCGAGGGGTAACAGGCCTTAAGGCGTGAGACATGGACGATGCGCATATCTTCACCTGTGTCCTCTTTCACCACTCGGTAGTTCAAAGGGCCCATCTGCTCCACAATCCTATATGGTCCTTGCCATTTAGGAGCGAGCTTGGCCGAGAAGAATTGTTCAGCTTTCGAGTAAGGATGAGAGCGAAGCCACACCCGATCACGAAGCTGGAACTGCATGTCTCGTCTGTTCTTATCATAATTTCTCTTCTGCTTGAGTCGAGCCTGGATCATGTTCTTTGAGACAAGAGCTCTCAAGTCATGGAGATGGCCTACCTGGTCATAGCAAGCAGCGTCTGGAGTAAGCTGCTGGGGCTGTAGCACCATATCCAAGGGTCCTCGGAGAGGATGACTTAGGTTCAGCTCTGCAGGTGTGACTCCAGTGGACTCTTGCACAGCAGAATTCAGGGCAAATCGAAACTCATGAAGGTGCTTGTCCCAGTGTTTGTGCTGGGTCGCTACATAGGAAGCAATCATTGTCTTCAAGGTTCGATTTACTCTCTCAGTGAGATTGGTCTGTGGGTGATAGGCCGTGGTCAACTTCTGCCTCAGGTTCCATCTTTGGCAGGTCTCCTCAAAGAGATCAGAGACAAATTGGGAACCTCGATCAGACAGGATGTAATCAGGCACTCCCCAGCGAGTCAGGATCTCTTTCGTAAGGATGTTAGAGACGGTCCTTGCTGTGGCCTGACGCAAGGAAAAGAGTTCCACCCACTTTGAATAGTAATCAACAAAAACAAGTATGTACACATTCTGATTGGAGCTTCTAGGAAATGGACCCATCAAATCCATTCCTAACATTTCCCAAGGTCGGGTAACCACCGTTTGCTGCAACATGCCAGCAGGCTTTCTACCTTCTGGTTTGTACATTTGACAAACCTGACAATTTCGGATGTGTGACTTCACATCCATGCTCAGATGTGGCCAGTAGAGTAACGCTTGCAACCGCTTGTAGGTTTTGAACCTGCCCAAATGACCAGCTAATGGGTCTTCATGGAAATGTTGAAGCAGTTGTAGGCGTAGAGTGTCCGGTATGTACATTTGGTAGAGTGTTCTGTGAGGTAGTTGTACGACTCGGTAGACTTTATCTTCAATGATGGTCAGCTTTGTGGTAGGATTGACCATCTTTTCTCCATCTTCCAGGATAGTCTGGTACAAAGCCTGTACTTCTGGATCATCCTGTTGAGCTTTCCATATTGCCTCATCAGAGATGGGAAAGTCTGTTTTGGGCGAGTCTCGACTGCTTGACAGGACAGTAGCACATGTAAGATCAGGGCCACCGTTATCACAAGTAGGAGCTCTGGACAAGGCATCTGGAACAGTGTTGTATTTTCCTTTCCTGTATTCCACTGCAAATGTGAACTCTTGCAACCGTAGAGCCCATCTTATGAGTCTGGTGCTTGGTTTGTTGGTCTTGAACACCCACACAAGGGAGGAATGGTCAGTGACCACAGTGAAGTGTCTTCCCTCCAAGTAGTACCTCCACTTTTCCAAAGCCCAGACCACTGCAAGGCACTCTTGCTCTGTTGTGGAGTAGTTCCGTTCTGCTCCATTCAATGTCCGACTGGCGAATGCTAGCACTTCTTCAGTGCCAAGTCCAGTCTGTTGGACTAGGACAGCACCAAGTCCAACATCACTTGCATCAGTGTAAACAACAAAAGGGCAATCAAAGTTGGGATGACCTAAAATGGGAGGTGTGACGAGATGTCGTTTCAGGGTTTCAAAGGAAGTCTGGCACTCTGCCGTCCATTGGAATTTCGCTCCTTTTCGCTTCATCGCGTTGAGGGGTTCTGCCACCTGGGAGAAGTTCGACACAAACCGATGGTACCATCCAGCCATACCAAGGAACCGTTGTAGGGCCTTGAGTGTGGTTGGCACAGGGAAGTCTTGTACAGCCTTTGTCTTTTCAGGATCCACATGAATGCCGTCGAAAGACACAATATGGCCAAGGAACTTCAGGGAGGTTTGGCAGAAGTTGCTCTTCTTCATATTTAAGGTCAGACCAGCTTCTCTTAGCTTGTCCAACACTGCTTGAAGATCTTGAAAGTGTCTTTCTCTGTTCTGAGAGTAGATAATTATATCGTCCAGGTAGACGAAACAGATCTTCCCTTTGAGCTCACCTAACGCAATCTCCATGAGTCTTTGGAAAGTGGCAGGGGCATTCTTTAATCCAAAGGGCATCACCTTAAAGGAAAACAAGCCCTCAGCACAGACAAAAGCAGTCTTGTCCTTGCTTTCCTGGTCCATCTCAACCTGCCAATAACCACTATTGAGGTCAAGGGTAGTGAACACAACAGCGCCAGACAATGACTCCAGGATCTCATGGATGGTAGGAAGAGGATAGGCATCAGTCTGAGAAACATTGTTGGTCTTCCTATAGTCCACACAAAATCTAAGACCACCAGTCTTTTTTGGGATGAGGACAACAGGAGCAGCCCAGGGAGAGGAGGAACGTTCTATTATATCTTGTGCTAACATATCATTTATGAGTCCCTTTTGGATGATTAGCTTCGCTGGGGACAAACGATATGGCTTTTGCTTGATCGGCATTTCCTGTGTAAGGAATATTTTGTGCTTCAGGAGCCCGGTGCGTCCTAGCTTTGAAGTACATACATCATCATTATTCTGCAGCTGTTCCAACAGCCTTAACTCCTCTGGCTGTTCCAGCTGAGCTCTTCTCACAGCCTGTAAAAGGAGATCGTCAGAAGGATTATCGAGGGTTAGTGATACCGGAGCAATGGCAGAGAAGACTGCCACATTTGAACCCCAATCATGTAACTTTTTAGCTTCTGATTGGTGCGGTATTAACTGAAAGGAAGGGGATGTCGATGGGGGCGTAGGCAGTGACTCTTGGGGTTTCAGCTCTGGTTAAAGCACCCAGAGAAGGATGGTCATTGCTGCGAAGAGAGTTAGGTGTGTTGGCCTGTTGTGATTTGTGGTTTCTGGAAGGGTTTACTTGATACGGTCTTGGACATCTAGCTGAAGAATGTCCCTTTTGGCTACATCTCCAACAGAACATGAGAGAGGTCTTGGCTGGAGACTCTGGCTGTTGTTGATGGTCTGTCTTGTGCAACTGTTTGGGTGTCTGTTTCTTTCTCTGGTCATATTGCTGTTGGCATTCTCTGTCCTTCTCAAACTGCTGTCCCAAGCGAACCAGTCCATCGACAGTGGTGACTGTAGCATGGCCTTGTCTTGGCTGTTCAGAGGTGCCAGCTTGGCCCTCAGTGGTCTGAACAGAAGTGGACACCAGAGAAACTCTGTGTAAGGAGTTGTGCCTAATGGAGGCCATGTCCACAGACACGTCATCCAACATTTTAACACAATTAGAGAGTTCTCTCTGCAAGTGGCCTACAGTGTTAACCATGGGAGAAAAAACAGAATTAACGTCCTTGAGGACCTCAGTGTGGTGATGTTGCAGGCGCCATTGGAGAGTGGCAGTGAGTTGGTTTCGTTGGTAGTCAAACTGCCTGTCCAGGGCACCAGTAATTTCCCGTCTTCCACTCTCACTGAGCTCTGTCAGCATGTGGGTTAGAGTGCTCAGTGAGTTTCTGAATTCCATGGCACTCTGTTGTTGCTCTTCCCTCAGACATTTGAAATTATGGTGGATAAGAGTTTGGAGATGTTGTTGAGTCCGACGAATATCAAGGATGTCACCTTGAAGTTGTAAGACTACAACCTCTGGAGATAAACCAGACAATGGAGGAAGGTTGGGTGTCAGAGGGAGGGCTAGCTCAGTACTTCCACACAGATCCATGTCAATAAGTGAGTAACTGGTTAGACCTCCTGTGGCCTGTGGCTCAGGCCGGGCATTCAGATTCCCAGGGCTCTGGCCCAAAGCAACTCCATTATCTCCATTCACATTATGATTTGCGTTGTCAGCTTGATGGTCAGAATGGCCCTGTGTAATTCCCATTGACAGGTATGACATGGATGAGCACATTATCTTGGGGTGAATCCATTGTTTTAATTCCACACAAAATATTTGCTTTGGTTAGTTCTCAATGTTGAGCTGTCCCATCTGGGGTGCCATTTTTTATGTAACGGTTTTGACTTGAGGTTATTATTTATAGGGGTGCCAGGTAGGTTGTGCCTACCAGAGAAAACATTAGTTTCTCCTTTTAGTTTGGGTGGGAATGAGTCCCATCTGGTCCGTCAAGTCTACACCAATACAAAGGACGTATGTAAAAGTCAGGATGGAAATAAACTTTTCATAAACCCTTAAAACATTGAAAAGAACTTCAAAAACAATTATATTCTGTTGCGTGGGTTGTATTAGCAACAACAATGATTACACACATATATAATAATATCACAATGAGTTCTGGTTCCTCCAGAAATGTCCTGTACCTCGGGCCTAAAAAGAGTCCTGCCCGGTAAAGGAGTTCAGTGAACTCAAGTGACTTTTGTCACGCGATGTTTGTCCGTTCGTTCCGTGTAGCGTAAACCCAGTATTAAACATACAATCAATATAACAATTACTTTACCACAGAACCTTAAAGCGGATCAACTCTTAATTAAGTCCTCAACTACCACTAACTACACAAATCACAGTATACATCACATCCAAACAAATGAAATACCGTATACAAAAAGGTGGTAGTCAGTCAGACAATCCAATCCGCCAATAGATCTCCAGCGGAGAAAGGCCACGACGGAGAAGTGTAGTCCAGGGACGCAAAGAGTGGATCCGATCCTGGGTAAACTCTCTTAGGCTACAAAACACACGTTTAACGGCAACAAAACAAACGGAATAGAGAAGCTTCGGAACTGAGGGTTGAACACATCTTCATGCACGTCTCCATCACAACCCCACTTTCGTGCAGCTGATGCTGGCTATTTAATCGGGAATTAAAGGGAAAGCGCCCTATTGGAAGGAGCTGCACTGAGACGGTTCAGAAAAATTCAGGGCCGTCACAACACACACACACAGACAGACAGACAGACAGACAGACAGACAGACAGACAGACAGACAGACAGACAGACAGACAGACAGACAGACAGACAGACAGACAGACAGACAGACAGACACAGACAGACAGACAGACAGACAGACAGACAGACACACAGACAGACAGACAGACAGACAGACAGACAGACAGACAGACAGACAGACAGACAGACAGACAGACAGACAGACAGACAGACAGACAGACAGACAGACAGACAGACAGACAGACAGACAGACAGACAGACAGACAGACAGACAGACAGACAGACACAGACAGACAGATACACACACACAGACAGACAGATACACACACACACAGACACACTGTAACGGTTTTGACTTGAGGTTATTATTTATAGGGGTGCCAGGTAGGTTGTGCCTACCAGAGAAAACATTAGTTTCTCCTTTTAGTTTGGGTGGGAATGAGTCCCATCTGGTCCGTCAAGTCTACACCAATACAAAGGACGTATGTAAAAGTCAGGATGGAAATAAACTTTTCATAAACCCTTAAAACATTGAAAAGAACTTCAAAAACAATTATATTCTGTTGCGTGGGTTGTATTAGCAACAACAATGATTACACACATATATAATAATATCACAATGAGTTCTGGTTCCTCCAGAAATGTCCTGTACCTCGGGCCTAAAAAGAGTCCTGCCCGGTAAAGGAGTTCAGTGAACTCAAGTGACTTTTGTCACGCGATGTTTGTCCGTTCGTTCCGTGTAGCGTAAACCCAGTATTAAACATACAATCAATATAACAATTACTTTACCACAGAACCTTAAAGCGGATCAACTCTTAATTAAGTCCTCAACTACCACTAACTACACAAATCACAGTATACATCACATCCAAACAAATGAAATACCGTATACAAAAAGGTGGTAGTCAGTCGGTCAGTCAGACAATCCAATCCGCCAATAGATCTCCAGCGGAGAAAGGCCACGAAGAACGGAGAGGTGTAGTCCAGGGACGCAAAGAGTGGATCCGATCCTGGGTAAACTCTCTTAGGCTACAAAACACACGTTTAACGGCAACAAAACAAACGGAATAGAGAAGCTTCGGAACTGAGGGTTGAACACATCCTCATGCACGTCTCCATCACAACCCCACTTTCGTGCAGCTGATGCTGGCTATTTAATCGGGAATTAAAGGGAAAGCGCCCTATTGGAAGGAGCTGCACTGAGACGGTTCAGAAAAATTCAGGGCCGTCACACACCCCCCCCTGGAAAAAGCCGACCATTGCCCTGGAAGGCACATCTTGGTCGGGGAAACCGAGAAAGGTCTCCTCATCACTTTCCTCTACAAAAAGATTCATTACTTTTTGCAGCTCACGCTCCTCAGCTGAGGAGTCACAGGCCTTAAGGTGCGAGACTTCTGGGTCTGGGAATCCGAGAAAAGTATCCTCACTATCCTCTTCAAAGATATCCAGGACCTTGCGGCGCTCAATCGCCTCAATTCCTCAGCCGAGGGGTAACAGGCCTTAAGGCGTGAGACATGGACGATGCGCATATCTTCACCTGTGTCCTCTTTCACCACTCGGTAGTTCAAAGGGCCCATCTGCTCCACAATCCTATATGGTCCTTGCCATTTAGGAGCGAGCTTGGCCGAGAAGAATTGTTCAGCTTTCGAGTAAGGATGAGAGCGAAGCCACACCCGATCACGAAGCTGGAACTGCATGTCTCGTCTGTTCTTATCATAATTTCTCTTCTGCTTGAGTCGAGCCTGGATCATGTTCTTTGAGACAAGAGCTCTCAAGTCATGGAGATGGCCTACCTGGTCATAGCAAGCAGCGTCTGGAGTAAGCTGCTGGGGCTGTAGCACCATATCCAAGGGTCCTCGGAGAGGATGACTTAGGTTCAGCTCTGCAGGTGTGACTCCAGTGGACTCTTGCACAGCAGAATTCAGGGCAAATCGAAACTCATGAAGGTGCTTGTCCCAGTGTTTGTGCTGGGTCGCTACATAGGAAGCAATCATTGTCTTCAAGGTTCGATTTACTCTCTCAGTGAGATTGGTCTGTGGGTGATAGGCCGTGGTCAACTTCTGCCTCAGGTTCCATCTTTGGCAGGTCTCCTCAAAGAGATCAGAGACAAATTGGGAACCTCGATCAGACAGGATGTAATCAGGCACTCCCCAGCGAGTCAGGATCTCTTTCGTAAGGATGTTAGAGACGGTCCTTGCTGTGGCCTGACGCAAGGAAAAGAGTTCCACCCACTTTGAATAGTAATCAACAAAAACAAGTATGTACACATTCTGATTGGAGCTTCTAGGAAATGGACCCATCAAATCCACTCCTAACATTTCCCAAGGTCGGGTAACCACCGTTTGCTGCAACATGCCAGCAGGCTTTCTACCTTCTGGTTTGTACATTTGACAAACCTGACAATTTCGGATGTGTGACTTCACATCCATGCTCAGATGTGGCCAGTAGAGTAACGCTTGCAACCGCTTGTAGGTTTTGAACCTGCCCAAATGACCAGCTAATGGGTCTTCATGGAAATGTTGAAGCAGTTGTAGGCGTAGAGTGTCCGGTATGTACATTTGGTAGAGTGTTCTGTGAGGTAGTTGTACGACTCGGTAGACTTTATCTTCAATGATGGTCAGCTTTGTGGTAGGATTGACCATCTTTTCTCCATCTTCCAGGATAGTCTGGTACAAAGCCTGTACTTCTGGATCATCCTGTTGAGCTTTCCATATTGCCTCATCAGAGATGGGAAAGTCTGTTTTGGGCGAGTCTCGACTGCTTGACAGGACAGTAGCACATGTAAGATCAGGGCCACCGTTATCACAAGTAGGAGCTCTGGACAAGGCATCTGGAACAGTGTTGTATTTTCCTTTCCTGTATTCCACTGCAAATGTGAACTCTTGCAACCGTAGAGCCCATCTTATGAGTCTGGTGCTTGGTTTGTTGGTCTTGAACACCCACACAAGGGAGGAATGGTCAGTGACCACAGTGAAGTGTCTTCCCTCCAAGTAGTACCTCCACTTTTCCAAAGCCCAGACCACTGCAAGGCACTCTTGCTCTGTTGTGGAGTAGTTCCGTTCTGCTCCATTCAATGTCCGACTGGCGAATGCTAGCACTTCTTCAGTGCCAAGTCCAGTCTGTTGGACTAGGACAGCACCAAGTCCAACATCACTTGCATCAGTGTAAACAACAAAAGGGCAATCAAAGTTGGGATGACCTAAAATGGGAGGTGTGACGAGATGTCGTTTCAGGGTTTCAAAGGAAGTCTGGCACTCTGCCGTCCATTGGAATTTCGCTCCTTTTCGCTTCATCGCGTTGAGGGGTTCTGCCACCTGGGAGAAGTTCGACACAAACCGATGGTACCATCCAGCCATACCAAGGAACCGTTGTAGGGCCTTGAGTGTGGTTGGCACAGGGAAGTCTTGTACAGCCTTTGTCTTTTCAGGATCCACATGAATGCCGTCGAAAGACACAATATGGCCAAGGAACTTCAGGGAGGTTTGGCAGAAGTTGCTCTTCTTCATATTTAAGGTCAGACCAGCTTCTCTTAGCTTGTCCAACACTGCTTGAAGATCTTGAAAGTGTCTTTCTCTGTTCTGAGAGTAGATAATTATATCGTCCAGGTAGACGAAACAGATCTTCCCTTTGAGCTCACCTAACGCAATCTCCATGAGTCTTTGGAAAGTGGCAGGGGCATTCTTTAATCCAAAGGGCATCACCTTAAAGGAAAACAAGCCCTCAGCACAGACAAAAGCAGTCTTGTCCTTGCTTTCCTGGTCCATCTCAACCTGCCAATAACCACTATTGAGGTCAAGGGTAGTGAACACAACAGCGCCAGACAATGACTCCAGGATCTCATGGATGGTAGGAAGAGGATAGGCATCAGTCTGAGAAACATTGTTGGTCTTCCTATAGTCCACACAAAATCTAAGACCACCAGTCTTTTTTGGGATGAGGAAAACAGGAGCAGCCCAGGGAGAGGAGGAACGTTCTATTATATCTTGTGCTAACATATCATTTATGAGTCCCTTTTGGATGATTAGCTTCGCTGGGGACAAACGATATGGCTTTTGCTTGATCGGCATTTCCTGTGTAAGGAATATTTTGTGCTTCAGGAGCCCGGTGCGTCCTAGCTTTGAAGTACATACATCATCATTATTCTGCAGCTGTTCCAACAGCCTTAACTCCTCTGGCTGTTCCAGCTGAGCTCTTCTCACAGCCTGTAAAAGGAGATCGTCAGAAGGATTATCGAGGGTTAGTGATACCGGAGCAATGGCAGAGAAGACTGCCACATTTGAACCCCAATCATGTAACTTTTTAGCTTCTGATTGGTGCGGTATTAACTGAAAGGAAGGGGATGTCGATGGGGGCGTAGGCAGTGACTCTTGGGGTTTCAGCTCTGGTTAAAGCACCCAGAGAAGGATGGTCATTGCTGCGAAGAGAGTTGGGTGTGTTGGCCTGTTGTGATTTGTGGTTTCTGGAAGGGTTTACTTGATACGGTCTTGGACATCTAGCTGAAGAATGTCCCTTTTGGCTACATCTCCAACAGAACATGAGAGAGGTCTTGGCTGGAGACTCTGGCTGTTGTTGATGGTCTGTCTTGTGCAACTGTTTGGGTGTCTGTTTCTTTCTCTGGTCATATTGCTGTTGGCATTCTCTGTCCTTCTCAAACTGCTGTCCCAAGCGAACCAGTCCATCGACAGTGGTGACTGTAGCATGGCCTTGTCTTGGCTGTTCAGAGGTGCCAGCTTGGCCCTCAGTGGTCTGAACAGAAGTGGACACCAGAGAAACTCTGTGTAAGGAGTTGTGCCTAATGGAGGCCATGTCCACAGACACGTCATCCAACATTTTAACACAATTAGAGAGTTCTCTCTGCAAGTGGCCTACAGTGTTAACCATGGGAGAAAAAACAGAATTAACGTCCTTGAGGACCTCAGTGTGGTGATGTTGCAGGCGCCATTGGAGAGTGGCAGTGAGTTGGTTTCGTTGGTAGTCAAACTGCCTGTCCAGGGCACCAGTAATTTCCGTCTTCCACTCTCACTGAGCTCTGTCAGCATGTGGGTTAGAGTGCTCAGTGAGTTTCTGAATTCCATGGCACTCTGTTGTTGCTCTTCCCTCAGACATTTGAAATTATGGTGGATAAGAGTTTGGAGATGTTGTTGAGTCCGACGAATATCAAGGATGTCACCTTGAAGTTGTAAGACTACAACCTCTGGAGATAAACCAGACAATGGAGGAAGGTTGGGTGTCAGAGGGGGGGCTAGCTCAGTACTTCCACACAGATCCATGTCAATAAGTGAGTAACTGGTTAGACCTCCTGTGGCTCAGGCCGGGCATTCAGATTCCCAGGGCTCTGGCCCAAAGCAACTCCATTATCTCCATTCACATTATGATTTGCGTTGTCAGCTTGATGGTCAGAATGGCCCTGTGTAATTCCCATTGACAGGTATGACATGGATGAGCACATTATCTTGGGGTGAATCCATTGTTTTAATTCCACACAAAATATTTGCTTTGGTTAGTTCTCAATGTTGAGCTGTCCCATCTGGGGTGCCATTTTTTATGTAACGGTTTTGACTTGAGGTTATTATTTATAGGGGTGCCAGGTAGGTTGTGCCTACCAGAGAAAACATTAGTTTCTCCTTTTAGTTTGGGTGGGAATGAGTCCCATCTGGTCCGTCAAGTCTACACCAATACAAAGGACGTATGTAAAAGTCAGGATGGAAATAAACTTTTCATAAACCCTTAAAACATTGAAAAGAACTTCAAAAACAATTATATTCTGTTGCGTGGGTTGTATTAGCAACAACAATGATTACACACATATATAATAATATCACAATGAGTTCTGGTTCCTCCAGAAATGTCCTGTACCTCGGGCCTAAAAGAGTCCTGCCCGGTAAAGGAGTTCAGTGAACTCAAGTGACTTTTGTCACGCGATGTTTGTCCGTTCGTTCCGTGTAGCGTAAACCCAGTATTAAACATACAATCAATATAACAATTACTTTACCACAGAACCTTAAAGCGGATCAACTCTTAATTAAGTCCTCAACTACCACTAACTACACAAATCACAGTATACATCACATCCAAACAAATGAAATACCGTATACAAAAAGGTGGTAGTCAGTCGGTCAGTCAGACAATCCAATCCGCCAATAGATCTCCAGCGGAGAAAGGCCACGAAGAACGGAGAGGTGTAGTCCAGGGACGCAAAGAGTGGATCCGATCCTGGGTAAACTCTCTTAGGCTACAAAACACACGTTTAACGGCAACAAAACAAACGGAATAGAGAAGCTTCGGAACTGAGGGTTGAACACATCCTCATGCACGTCTCCATCACAACCCCACTTTCGTGCAGCTGATGCTGGCTATTTAATCGGGAATTAAAGGGAAAGCGCCCTATTGGAAGGAGCTGCACTGAGACGGTTCAGAAAAATTCAGGGCCGTCACACACCCCCTCCCCTGGAAAAAGCCGACCATTGCCCTGGAAGGCACATCTTGGTCGGGGAAACCGAGAAAGGTCTCCTCATCACTTTCCTCTACAAAAAGATTCATTACTTTTTGCAGCTCACGCTCCTCAGCTGAGGAGTCACAGGCCTTAAGGTGCGAGACTTCTGGGTCTGGGAATCCGAGAAAAGTATCCTCACTATCCTCTTCAAAGATATCCAGGACCTTGCGGCGCTCAATCGCCTCCAATTCCTCAGCCGAGGGGTAACAGGCCTTAAGGCGTGAGACATGGACGATGCGCATATCTTCACCTGTGTCCTCTTTCACCACTCGGTAGTTCAAAGGGCCCATCTGCTCCACAATCCTATATGGTCCTTGCCATTTAGGAGCGAGCTTGGCCGAGAAGAATTGTTCAGCTTTCGAGTAAGGATGAGAGCGAAGCCACACCCGATCACGAAGCTGGAACTGCATGTCTCGTCTGTTCTTATCATAATTTCTCTTCTGCTTGAGTCGAGCCTGGATCATGTTCTTTGAGACAAGAGCTCTCAAGTCATGGAGATGGCCTACCTGGTCATAGCAAGCAGCGTCTGGAGTAAGCTGCTGGGGCTGTAGCACCATATCCAAGGGTCCTCGGAGAGGATGACTTAGGTTCAGCTCTGCAGGTGTGACTCCAGTGGACTCTTGCACAGCAGAATTCAGGGCAAATCGAAACTCATGAAGGTGCTTGTCCCAGTGTTTGTGCTGGGTCGCTACATAGGAAGCAATCATTGTCTTCAAGGTTCGATTTACTCTCTCAGTGAGATTGGTCTGTGGGTGATAGGCCGTGGTCAACTTCTGCCTCAGGTTCCATCTTTGGCAGGTCTCCTCAAAGAGATCAGAGACAAATTGGGAACCTCGATCAGACAGGATGTAATCAGGCACTCCCCAGCGAGTCAGGATCTCTTTCGTAAGGATGTTAGAGACGGTCCTTGCTGTGGCCTGACGCAAGGAAAAGAGTTCCACCCACTTTGAATAGTAATCAACAAAAACAAGTATGTACACATTCTGATTGGAGCTTCTAGGAAATGGACCCATCAAATCCACTCCTAACATTTCCCAAGGTCGGGTAACCACCGTTTGCTGCAACATGCCAGCAGGCTTTCTACCTTCTGGTTTGTACATTTGACAAACCTGACAATTTCGGATGTGTGACTTCACATCCATGCTCAGATGTGGCCAGTAGAGTAACGCTTGCAACCGCTTGTAGGTTTTGAACCTGCCCAAATGACCAGCTAATGGGTCTTCATGGAAATGTTGAAGCAGTTGTAGGCGTAGAGTGTCCGGTATGTACATTTGGTAGAGTGTTCTGTGAGGTAGTTGTACGACTCGGTAGACTTTATCTTCAATGATGGTCAGCTTTGTGGTAGGATTGACCATCTTTTCTCCATCTTCCAGGATAGTCTGGTACAAAGCCTGTACTTCTGGATCATCCTGTTGAGCTTTCCATATTGCCTCATCAGAGATGGGAAAGTCTGTTTTGGGCGAGTCTCGACTGCTTGACAGGACAGTAGCACATGTAAGATCAGGGCCACCGTTATCACAAGTAGGAGCTCTGGACAAGGCATCTGGAACAGTGTTGTATTTTCCTTTCCTGTATTCCACTGCAAATGTGAACTCTTGCAACCGTAGAGCCCATCTTATGAGTCTGGTGCTTGGTTTGTTGGTCTTGAACACCCACACAAGGGAGGAATGGTCAGTGACCACAGTGAAGTGTCTTCCTCCAAGTAGTACCTCCACTTTTCCAAAGCCCAGACCACTGCAAGGCACTCTTGCTCTGTTGTGGAGTAGTTCCGTTCTGCTCCATTCAATGTCCGACTGGCGAATGCTAGCACTTCTTCAGTGCCAAGTCCAGTCTGTTGGACTAGGACAGCACCAAGTCCAACATCACTTGCATCAGTGTAAACAACAAAAGGGCAATCAAAGTTGGGATGACCTAAAATGGGAGGTGTGACGAGATGTCGTTTCAGGGTTTCAAAGGAAGTCTGGCACTCTGCCGTCCATTGGAATTTCGCTCCTTTTCGCTTCATCGCGTTGAGGGGTTCTGCCACCTGGGAGAAGTTCGACACAAACCGATGGTACCATCCAGCCATACCAAGGAACCGTTGTAGGGCCTTGAGTGTGGTTGGCACAGGGAAGTCTTGTACAGCCTTTGTCTTTTCAGGATCCACATGAATGCCGTCGAAAGACACAATATGGCCAAGGAACTTCAGGGAGGTTTGGCAGAAGTTGCTCTTCTTCATATTTAAGGTCAGACCAGCTTCTCTTAGCTTGTCCAACACTGCTTGAAGATCTTGAAAGTGTCTTTCTCTGTTCTGAGAGTAGATAATTATATCGTCCAGGTAGACGAAACAGATCTTCCCTTTGAGCTCACCTAACGCAATCTCCATGAGTCTTTGGAAAGTGGCAGGGGCATTCTTTAATCCAAAGGGCATCACCTTAAAGGAAAACAAGCCCTCAGCACAGACAAAAGCAGTCTTGTCCTTGCTTTCCTGGTCCATCTCAACCTGCCAATAACCACTATTGAGGTCAAGGGTAGTGAACACAACAGCGCCAGACAATGACTCCAGGATCTCATGGATGGTAGGAAGAGGATAGGCATCAGTCTGAGAAACATTGTTGGTCTTCCTATAGTCCACACAAAATCTAAGACCACCAGTCTTTTTTGGGATGAGGAAAACAGGAGCAGCCCAGGGAGAGGAGGAACGTTCTATTATATCTTGTGCTAACATATCATTTATGAGTCCCTTTTGGATGATTAGCTTCGCTGGGGACAAACGATATGGCTTTTGCTTGATCGGCATTTCCTGTGTAAGGAATATTTTGTGCTTCAGGAGCCCGGTGCGTCCTAGCTTTGAAGTACATACATCATCATTATTCTGCAGCTGTTCCAACAGCCTTAACTCCTCTGGCTGTTCCAGCTGAGCTCTTCTCACAGCCTGTAAAAGGAGATCGTCAGAAGGATTATCGAGGGTTAGTGATACCGGAGCAATGGCAGAGAAGACTGCCACATTTGAACCCCAATCATGTAACTTTTTAGCTTCTGATTGGTGCGGTATTAACTGAAAGGAAGGGGATGTCGATGGGGGCGTAGGCAGTGACTCTTGGGGTTTCAGCTCTGGTTAAAGCACCCAGAGAAGGATGGTCATTGCTGCGAAGAGAGTTGGGTGTGTTGGCCTGTTGTGATTTGTGGTTTCTGGAAGGGTTTACTTGATACGGTCTTGGACATCTAGCTGAAGAATGTCCCTTTTGGCTACATCTCCAACAGAACATGAGAGAGGTCTTGGCTGGAGACTCTGGCTGTTGTTGATGGTCTGTCTTGTGCAACTGTTTGGGTGTCTGTTTCTTTCTCTGGTCATATTGCTGTTGGCATTCTCTGTCCTTCTCAAACTGCTGTCCCAAGCGAACCAGTCCATCGACAGTGGTGACTGTAGCATGGCCTTGTCTTGGCTGTTCAGAGGTGCCAGCTTGGCCCTCAGTGGTCTGAACAGAAGTGGACACCAGAGAAACTCTGTGTAAGGAGTTGTGCCTAATGGAGGCCATGTCCACAGACACGTCATCCAACATTTTAACACAATTAGAGAGTTCTCTCTGCAAGTGGCCTACAGTGTTAACCATGGGAGAAAAACAGAATTAACGTCCTTGAGGACCTCAGTGTGGTGATGTTGCAGGCGCCATTGGAGAGTGGCAGTGAGTTGGTTTCGTTGGTAGTCAAACTGCCTGTCCAGGGCACCAGTAATTTCCCGTCTTCCACTCTCACTGAGCTCTGTCAGCATGTGGGTTAGAGTGCTCAGTGAGTTTCTGAATTCCATGGCACTCTGTTGTTGCTCTTCCCTCAGACATTTGAAATTATGGTGGATAAGAGTTTGGAGATGTTGTTGAGTCCGACGAATATCAAGGATGTCACCTTGAAGTTGTAAGACTACAACCTCTGGAGATAAACCAGACAATGGAGGAAGGTTGGGTGTCAGAGGGGGGGCTAGCTCAGTACTTCCACACAGATCCATGTCAATAAGTGAGTAACTGGTTAGACCTCCTGTGGCTCAGGCCGGGCATTCAGATTCCCAGGGCTCTGGCCCAAAGCAACTCCATTATCTCCATTCACATTATGATTTGCGTTGTCAGCTTGATGGTCAGAATGGCCCTGTGTAATTCCCATTGACAGGTATGACATGGATGAGCACATTATCTTGGGGTGAATCCATTGTTTTAATTCCACACAAAATATTTGCTTTGGTTAGTTCTCAATGTTGAGCTGTCCCATCTGGGGTGCCATTTTTTATGTAACGGTTTTGACTTGAGGTTATTATTTATAGGGGTGCCAGGTAGGTTGTGCCTACCAGAGAAAACATTAGTTTCTCCTTTTAGTTTGGGTGGGAATGAGTCCCATCTGGTCCGTCAAGTCTACACCAATACAAAGGACGTATGTAAAAGTCAGGATGGAAATAAACTTTTCATAAACCCTTAAAACATTGAAAAGAACTTCAAAAACAATTATATTCTGTTGCGTGGGTTGTATTAGCAACAACAATGATTACACACATATATAATAATATCACAATGAGTTCTGGTTCCTCCAGAAATGTCCTGTACCTCGGGCCTAAAAAGAGTCCTGCCCGGTAAAGGAGTTCAGTGAACTCAAGTGACTTTTGTCACGCGATGTTTGTCCGTTCGTTCCGTGTAGCGTAAACCCAGTATTAAACATACAATCAATATAACAATTACTTTACCACAGAACCTTAAAGCGGATCAACTCTTAATTAAGTCCTCAACTACCACTAACTACACAAATCACAGTATACATCACATCCAAACAAATGAAATACCGTATACAAAAAGGTGGTAGTCAGTCAGACAATCCAATCCGCCAATAGATCTCCAGCGGAGAAAGGCCACGACGGAGAAGTGTAGTCCAGGGACGCAAAGAGTGGATCCGATCCTGGGTAAACTCTCTTAGGCTACAAAACACACGTTTAACGGCAACAAAACAAACGGAATAGAGAAGCTTGAACTGAGGGTTGAACACATCTTCATGCACGTCTCCATCACAACCCCACTTTCGTGCAGCTGATGCTGGCTATTTAATCGGGAATTAAAGGAAAGCGCCTATTGGAAGGAGCTGCACTGAGACGGTTCAGAAAAATTCAGGGCCGTCACAACACACACACACAGACAGACAGACAGACAGACAGACAGACAGACAGACAGATACACACACAGACAGACAGACAGACAGACAGACAGACAGACAGACAGACAGACAGACAGACAGACAGACAGACAGACAGACAGACAGACAGACAGACAGATACACACACAGACAGACAGACAGACAGACAGATACACACACACAGACAGACAGACAGACAGATACACA
>NC_060193.1:12172180-12297180 GCF_021184085.1 Oncorhynchus gorbuscha
CTTCTACCCCTCCTTCCTTCCTTCTACCCCTCCTTCCTTCCTTCTACCCCTCCCTCCTTCCTTCCTTCTACCCCTCCCTCCTTCCTTCCTTCTACCCCTCCTTCCTTCCTTCCTTCTACCCCTCCCTCCTTCCTTCCTTCTACCCCTCCCTCCTTCCTTCCTTCTACCCCTCCCTCCTTCCTTCCTTCTACCCCTCCCTCCTTCCTTCCTTCTACCCCTCCCTCCTTCCTTCCTTCTACCCCTCCCTCCTTCCTTCCTTCTACCCCTCCCTCCTTCCTTCCTTCTACCCCTCCCTCCTTCCTTCCTTCTACCCCTCCCTCCTTCCTTCCTTCTACCCCTCCCTCCTTCCTTCCTTCTACCCCTCCTTCCTTCCTTCTACCCCTCCGTCCTTCCTTCTACCCCTCCGTCCTTCCTTCTACCCCCCTCCTTCCTTCTACCCCTCCCTCCTTCCTTCTACCCCTCCCTCCTTCCTTCTACCCCTCCCTCCTTCCTTCTACCCCTCCCTCCTTCCTTCTACCCCTCCCTCCTTCCTTCTACCCCTCCCTCCTTCCTTCTACCCCTCCCTCCTTCCTTCTACCCCTCCCTCCTTCCTTCTACCCCTCCCTTCCTTCCTTCTACCCCTCCTTCCTTCCTTCCTTCTACCCCTCCTTCCTTCCTTCCTTCCTTCTACCCCTCCTTCCTTCCTTCCTTCTACCCCTCCTTCCTTCCTTCCTTCCTTCTACCCCTCCTTCCTTCCTTCCTTCCTTCTACCCCTCCTTCCTTCCTTCCTTCCTTCTACCCCCCTTCCTTCCTTCCTTCCTTCTACCCCTCCTTCCCTCCTTCCTTCCTTCTACCCCTCCCTCCTTCCTTCCTTCTACCCCTCCCTCCTTCCTTCCTTCTACCCCTCCCTCCTTCCTTCCTTCTACCCCTCCCTCCTCCTTCCTTCCCCTACCCCTCCCTCCTTCCTTATACCCCTCCCTCCTTCCTTCCTTCTACCCCTCCCTCCGTCCTTCCTTCTACCCCTCCCTCCGTCCTTCTACCCCTCCCTCCGTCCTTCTACCCCTCCCTCCGTCCTTCTACCCCTCCCTCCGTCCTTCTACCCCTCCCTCCGTCCTTCTACCCCTCCCTCCGTCCTTCTACCCCTCCCTCCGTCCTTATACCCCTCCTTCCTTCCTTCTACCCCTCCCTCCTTCCTACTACCCCTCCCTCCTTCCTTCTACCCCTCCCTCCTTCCTACTACCCCTCCCTCCTTCCTTCTACCCCTCCCTCCTTCCTTCTACCCCTCCCTCCGTTCTTCTACCCCTCCGTCCTTCTTCCCCTCCCTCCTTCCTTCCTTATACCCTTCCTTCCTTCCTTATACCCCTCCTTCCTTCCTTATACCCTTCCTTCCTTCTACCCCTCCTTCCTTCCTTCTACCCCTTCTACCCCTCCCTCCTTCCTTATACCCCTCCCTCCTTCCTTCCTTATACCCCTCCCTCCTTCCTTCCTTATACCCCTCCCTCCTTCCTTCCTTATACCCCTCCCTCCTTCCTTCCTTATACCCCTCCCTCCTTCCTTCTACTTCCTTCCTACCACCCCTCCCTCCCTTCTACCCCTCCCTCCTTCCTTCTACCCCTCCCTCCTTCATTCTACTTCCTTCCTACCACCCTTCCCTCCCTTCTACCCCTCCCTCCTTTCTTCTACCCTTCCTTCCTTCTACCCCTCCTTCCTTCCTTCTACCCCTCCTTCCTTCCTTCTACCCCTCCTTCCTTCCTTCTACCCCTCCTTCCTTCCTTCTACCCCTCCTTCCTTCCTTCTACCCCTCCTTCCTTCCTTCTACCCCTCCTTCCTTCCTTCTACCCCTCCTTCCTTCCTTCTACCCCTCCTTCCTTCCTTCTACCCCTCCTTCCTTCCTTCTACCCCTCCTTCCTTCCTTCTACCCCTCCCTCCTTCCTTATACCCCTCCCTCCTTCCTTATACCCCTCCCTCCTTCCTTATACCCCTCCCTCCTTCCTTCCTTATACCCTTCCTTCCTTCCTTCTACCCCTCCTTCCTTCCTACTACCCCTCCCTCCTTCCTACTACTCCTTCCTTCTACCCCTCCCTCCTTCCTACTACTCCTTCCTTCTACCCCTCCCTCCTTCCTACTACCCCTCCCTCCTTCCTTCTACCCCTCCCTCCTTCCTTCTACCCCTCCCTCCTTCCTTCTACCCCTCCCTCCGTTCTTCTACCCCTCCGTCCTTCTTCCCCTCCCTCCTTCCTTCCTTATACCCTTCCTTCCTTCCTTATACCCCTCCTTCCTTCCTTCTACCCCTTCCTTATACCCCTCCCTCCTTCCTTCCTTATACCCCTCCCTCCTTCCTTCCTTATACCCCTCCTTCCTTCCTTATACCCCTCCCTCCTTCCTTCTACCCCTCCCTCCTTCCTTCTACCCCTCCCTCCTTCATTCTACTTCCTTCCTACCACCCCTCCCTCCCTTCTACCCCTCCCTCCTTCCTTCTACCCCTCCCTCCTTCCTTCTACCCCTCCCTCCTTCATTCTACTTCCTTCCTACCACCCTTCCCTCCCTTCTACCCCTCCCTCCTTTCTTCTACCCTTCCTTCCTTCTACCCCTCCTTCCTTCCTTCTACCCCTCCTTCCTTCCTTCCTTCTACCCCTCCTTCCTTCCTTCCTTCTACCCCTCCTTCCTTCCTTCCTTCTACCCCTCCTTCCTTCTACCCCTCCCTCCTTCCTTCTACCCCTCCCTCCTTCCTTATACCCCTCCCTCCTTCCTTATACCCCTCCCTCCTTCCTTCTACCCCTCCCTCCTTCCTTCTACCCCTCCCTCCTTCCTTCTACCCCTCCCTCCTTCCTTCTACCCCTCCCTCCTTCCTTCTACCCCTCCCTCCTTCCTTCTACCCCTCCCTCCTTCCTTCCTTCTACCCCTCCTTCCTTCCTTCTACCCCTCCCTCCTTCCTTCTACCCCTCCCTCCTTCCTTCTACCCCTCCCTTCTTCCTTCTACCCCTCCCTCCTTCATTCTACTTCCTTCCTACCACCCCTCCTTCCTTCTACCCCTCCCTCCTTCATTCTACTTCCTTCCTACCACCCCTCCCTCCCTTCTACCCCTCCCTCCTTTCTTCTACCCTTCCTTCCTTATACCCCTCCTTCCTTCCTACCACCCCTCCTTCCTTCTACCCCTCCCTCCTTCCTTCTACCCCTCCCTCCCTCCTTCCTTCTACCCCTCCCTCCCTCCTTCCTTCTACCCCTCCCTCCCTCCTTCCTTCTACCCCTCCCTCCTTCCTTCCTTCTACCCCTCCCTCCTTCCTTCCTTCTACCCCTCCCTCCTTCCTTCCTTCTACCCCTCCCTCCTTCCTTCCTTCTACCCCTCCCTCCTTCCTTCCTTCTACCCCTCCCTCCCTCCTTCCTTCCTTTACCCCTCCCTCCTTCCTTCCCTACCCCTCCCTCCTTCCTTATACCCCTCCCTCCTTCCTTCCTTATACCCCTCCCTCCTTCCTTCCTTATACCCCTCCCTCCTTCCTTCCTTATACCCCTCCCTCCTTCCTTCCTTATACCCCTCCCTCCTTCCTTCCTTATACCCCTCCCTCCTTCCTTCCTTATACCCCCCCTTTCCTTCCTTCTACCCCTCCCTCCTTCCTTCTTTATACCCCTCCCTCCCTCCTTTCTTCCTTCCACCCCTCCCCTCCTCTCTCCCAGGCTAAGGATGGTGGTTATGAGAGTGAGAGTTTCTATCCCAACGTAGAACTCAACTTCCTGGAGATCCCCAACATCCACGTGATGAGAGAGTCACTGAGGAAACTGAAGGAAGTGGTCTACCCTAGTATAGATGAGGCTCACTGGCACTCTGCAGTCGACCAGACACACTGGCTAGAGTACATACGGGTAAGGAGGACTCCCTGTTTTGCACACACACTATGATAATGGTGCCGGAGGGAATGGCTGACATTTTACAGGCTCTTAACCAACTGTGCTGTTTTTTTTGTGGGGGGGGGGGGTCACATTGTTTGTAACTCATTTTGTACTTAAAGTTGCTGCTACCGTCTCATGACTGGAAAGAGCTTCTGGACATCAGAACAGCGATTACTCACCTCGAACTAGACAAATATTTTTTTCTTTAATGAGTCCGACGCCAAGGACATACTGCTTTGTCGAGACAAGGCCCAAATCCCCATCATCAGCGTGAAGAAAAGACCGAGAAGAAGGAAGAGGAGGGCGGGGTGCCTTGTAAGAATTTGTGGACGAGTAGGTAAACCACCACTACCCTCCGTATTATTGGCCAACATGAAATCATTGGAAAACAAACTGGGCGATCTACGATTAAGACTATACTACCAACGGGACATTAAAAACTGTAATATCTTATGTTTCACCGAGACTTGGCTGAAAGACGACATGGATAATATAGAGCTGGCTGGCTTCTCCGTGTTTCGGCAGAATAGAGCAGCTACGTCTGGTAAAGCGAGGTGCGGGAGTTTGTGCCTATTTGTCAATAACTGCTGGTGTGCGATGTCTAATATAAAATAAGTCTCGAGGTATTGCTCACCTGCAGTGGTGGAAAAAATACTCAAGGATGATAATTAACAGAAAATGACTCAAGTAAAAGTGAAAGTTGCCCAGTAAAAGTATCTGGTTTTAAATGTTCTTAAGTACAGGGGTGGGAAAAGTACTCAAAACGTCATACTTGAGTAAAAGTACATGCTATACATCAAATTCCTTATATTAGGCAAACCAGACAGCACAATTTTCATATTATATTTAATTACGGGGACACACTCCAACACTCCGACATCCTGTACAAACAAGTATTTGTGTTTCGTGAGTCTGCCAGATGAGGCAGTATGGATGACAGAGCATTATATTGATTAGCATTATATTGATTAGAATTATATTGGTGCCATAATTCTGCTTTAGCATTATATTGATTAGCATTATATTGATGCCATAATTCTGCTTTAGCATTATATTGATTAGTATTATATTGATTAGCATTACAGTGGTGCCATAATTCTGCCCTGCTTTAGCATTATATTGATTAGCATTATATTGATTAGCATTATAGTGGTGCCATAATTCTGTCCTGCTTTAGCATTATATTGATTAGCATTATATTGATTAGCATTATAGTGGTGCCATAATTCTGCTTTAGCATTATATTGATTAGTATTATATTGATTAGCATTATATTGATTAGCATTATATTGATGCCATAATTCTGCATTAGCATTATATTGATTAGCATTATATTGATGCCATAATTCTGCTTTAGCATTATATTGATTAGCATTATATTGATTAGCATTATATTGATTAGCATTATAGTGGTGCCATAATTCTGCTTTAGCATTCTAAATGTAATGAGTACTTTTAGATGTCAGGGAACATGTATGGAGTTAAAAAATACATTATTTTCTTTGGAGTGAAGTGGAGTAAAAGTTGTCAAATATAAAGTAAAAGTACAGACACCCCAAAAAACGACTTAAAAGTACTTTACACCACTGCTTGCCTGAGGTAGAATACACACTATCTACCAAGAGAGTTCTCATCTATATTATTCGTAGCCATCTATTTACCACCACAACCCAATGCTGGCACTAAGACCTCACTCAACAAGCTGTATAGGGCCAGAAGCAAACAAGAAAATGCTCATCCAGAAGCAGCGCTCCTAGTGGCCGGGGACTTCAATGCAGGCAAACTTAAATTTCTACCAGCATGTCAACTCCAGACCACCTTTACTCCACACCGAGACGCATACATTTGGCAATGACCACAATTCTATCCTCCTGATTCCTGCTTACGCGCAAAAGCTAAAGTGGTGACTCAATATTGAAGTGGTCAGATGATGTGAATTCTACACTACAGGACTGTTTTGCTAGCACAGACTGGAATATGTTCGGGGATTCATCCAATGGCATTGAGGAGTACACCACTCAGTCACCGGCTTCATCAATATATTTTGGGGGCTCCAGAGTGGCACATCGGTCTAAGGCACTGCATCTCAGTGCTTAGAGGTGTCACTACAGACCCTGGTTTGTTTGCAGGCTGTATCACAACCGGCCGTGATTGGGAGTCCCATAGGGAGGCTCACAATTGGCCCAGCTTCATTAGGGTTTGGCCGGGTTAGGCCTTCATTGTAAATAAGAATTTGTCCTTAACTGACTTGCCTAGTTAAATAAAAGTGCATCGACGACGTCATCCCCACAGTGACCGTACATACCCCAACCAGAAGCCATGGATTAAAGGCAACATCCGCACTGAGCGAAAGGCTAGAGCTTATAAGAAATCCCGCTATGCCTTCAGACGAACCATCAAACAGGCCAAGTGTCAATACATACTGAGATTAAATCCTACTATGCTGCCTCTGACGCTTGTTGGATATGTCAGGGCTTGAAAACTATTACGGACTACAAAGGGAAACCCAGCCGTGAGCCATCATAGTCCCTGTGCCCACATTCTTAAAATAAAGTGGTGATCCTAACTGACCTAAAACAGGGCATTTTTACTAGGATCAAATGGCAGGAATTGTGAAACTGAGTTTAAATGTATTTGACTAAGGTGTATGTAAACTAGGCAGTGGCAGAGGAAGGCCCAAAAAATTGTCAGACTCCAAACACCCAAGTCAGACTGTTCTCTCTGCTACAGCACAGCAAGCGGTACCGAAGCGCCAAGTCTAGGACCAAAAGGCTTCTTAACAGCTTCCCATAAGACTGCTGAACAATGAATAAAATGGCCACCCAGACTATTTACATTTTAACCCCCCCCCTCCCCAATTTACACTACTTGCTGTTTATTATCTATGCATACCACCGGTACCCCTTGTATATAGCCTCGTTATTGTTATGTAATTTTCTTGTTACTTTTAGATTTTACTATGTTTTGTTTTACTTTTAGTTTATTTCGTAAATATTTTCTTCTCTATTTCTTGAACTGCGTTGTTGGTTAAGGGCTCGTCAGTAAGCATCTCACGGATAGGTCAACACCTGTTGTGTTCTGCGCATGTTACAAATAAGATTTGATTTGACACACACACACACAGGGGGTGGTTCATAGATCAGGCTTACTGTCACTAAATGTCCCCCTAGCTGCTCCTGGCGGGCGCCATGCGTATAGCTGACAAGCTGGAGTCTGGTAAGACCTCTGTGGTGGTCCACTGTAGTGATGGGTGGGACCGGACGGCCCAGCTCACCTCTCTGGCCATGCTGATGCTGGACAGCCATTACCGCACCCTGAGAGGATTCCAGGTGGGTAGGAGGGATGGATGAAGGGAGGGGGGAGGGGAGAAGGGGTAAAGGCTGTCTGTGGACAATTGTCACCGTGGCAGCTTGGAACATTCTATAGCCGTCTGACATCAAAATTGTCCTTGTCATTTTGAAAAGTATAAACACAAAAACGACATCAACAGCCTGGTGATCCAAAGGCCATATCTGCTGTATTTTAACACAAATAAACCATTTTCAAATGATTTTAGTTTATCAATCTAGCACCCAAAGTCAACTGTCTAAACAATGTGTTGGTTAGTGTCTAGTTTGTCAGCTTGCTAATACTGCTCAGAGCCTAGCTGACCACATCTTAACTTCAGCTACTTTTGATTCATTATTAAAAGAAGAAAGATCTCAAGATCACTATAACTTGTGCAGTGCCTTGTTGGTGAGGGAGGTTTCTGTAAAGTATAAGAGCTGTGTCTCCTCAGGTGCTATTGGAGAAGGAGTGGATCAGCTTCGGACACAAGTTTGCTGCGGTGAGGACTGTGTGTTTTTATATGGTTTCCTGCGGGTTTTTATACAGGTGTGTGAGGGGCTCTTTGTGTAATAACCTGTGTTTTTCAGCGTGTGGGTCATGGGGATGAGAACCATGCCAACTCGGAGAGATCGCCTCTCTTTATCCAGTTTATAGACTGTGTCTGGCAGATGAACAGACAGGTGAGTGCCGACTGACACACACACAGCATGTACACACATCTGATAAGTTTTCCCTGCTACACACAAACAAATTATACTTTTTTCTTTCTGTCTATTTGTTCCTAGTTTCCTGCTGCGTTTGAGTTTAATGAGTTGTTCCTGATAACCATTCTGGACCACCTCTATAGTTGTCTATTTGGTACATTCCTCTACGACAGCGAACAGGAAAGAGTAGCCAAGGTACGGACCATTTCTTTGCTGACGGGGGTGGGAGGTTGGGTCACCTAGTCACAATGAATTAAGTTCTCATCTGGTCTCTTACTGTAAAGCTATGTGTGGAATGTTGATTAACTCATGCCTGTCTCTCTTTCTCTCCTCCTCAACAGGAAGTCCAGACAAAGACAGTCTCCCTGTGGTCCTATATCAACAGTCAACCAGAGGACTTCACCAACCCGTTCTATGTGGACTATGAGCACCAGGTCTTGTACCCTCTAGCTAGCGTCAGACACCTGGAGCTGTGGACTGGCTACTACGTACGATGGAACCCCCGTATGAGGCCGCAGGTAGGGGTTGTGAAGGAAGACAGACCTGACTGTGTGTTGCTTTACGGCTTGTTCTGCACGTGTGCGTCTATCTGCATGTGTATCCGTACATGTTTCTAACTCTGCATCTCTCTCATCAGATGCCGGTGCACCAGAACCTGAAGGAGCTGTTGTTCCTGAGAGCAGAGTTACAGAGGAAGGTAGACGAGTTGGAGAGGGAAGCATCTTCATCACGCGGCTCTCTCTCGTCTTCGTCAGAACACACATCATCACCCTCACACAGCGGGGGCACGCCCCTACACACCATTGTTTAATACAGGACACACATACCATTGTCTAACACACACACACACACACCTGAATGCAGTCGCCAACACAGAACTGAACACACACACCTGAATGCAGTCTCCAACACAGAACTGAACACACACACACACCTGAATGCAGTCTCCAACACAGAACTGAACACACACACACACACACCTGAATGCAGTCTCCAACACAGAACTGAACACACACACCTGAATGCAGTCTCCAACACAGAACTGAACACACACACACACCTGAATGCAGTCCCCAACACAGAACTGAACACACACACACACCTGAATGCAGTCTCCAACACAGAACTGAACACACACACACACCTGAATGCAGTCTCCAACACAGAACTGAACACACACACACACACCTGAATGCAGTCTCCAACACAGAACTGAACACACACACCTGAATGCAGTCCCCAACACAGAACTGAACACACACACCTGAATGCAGTCTCCAACACAGAACTGAACACACACACACACCTGAATGCAGTCTCCAACACAGAACTGAACACACACCTGAATGCAGTCCCCAACACAGAACTGAACACACACACGTAACCACTTGTTTGTTAGTCTTCGTATTCCTGAATCACTTTTTCACTTCGTGTTTTTATCATAAAGAACTAGAAAGAGTTTAACTTGAGAAACGAGGTACACGTTTTTAACAAAGTTTATTCTTTTTTTTTTGTATTTAAAATAAGGGAAAAGAAATGATCAAAAGCTGTGCACTACGTAGGGTGGCATTTGGGACATAACCTAAATAAGAGCTCTGTATGTACTACTTAACCAGCTGTGCCATAACTGGTACCTCGTAATATGTGTCCCCTATTCCTGTCCTTCCCTTGTAATGTACCCTGTCATGTGTTCCTATCAACATGTTCCATTCAAAGTCTGTGCACTCTTAAAAAACGTCCTCTTTGCCTTTCTATTCAATGGGTATTTGTTGCTTATCCACACTGTTATTGGTCATAGGCTGTGTTTACACAGGCAGCACAAATCTGATCTTTTGCTCAGTTGACAAATCTGATCTGATGAATCAGTGGAATAGATTTAGACTGCCTGTGTAAATGCAACCATGTTTGTTTGATTTGATGCCAAATCCTTTTGTTTTGTGTTTGAACCTTTTACCCAGTGTTGCTTTTGTATTAGATTGTGCATTTCTACTGGTGTTTTTTTTTTTTACCAGGGGTGGAACTTTCACTTGGGATAGACATTTTTGCCCCCCTCCCCAGGTTTATCATTTGAATGTGATACAAAAAGAGAAAAAAGAGAGAAAACCAGCTTTAAGACCATGCGGACGCCTCTGAGCGGTCGGGTAGGCTGTTTGGAGTGTTGATCCGACTGGTACTGGAGATATACATTTTGCTATCCAGTCAAAAGTTTGGACACACCTACTCATTCAAAGGTTTGTCTTTACTTGTACTATTTTATACATTGTAGAATAATAGTGAAGACAAACTATGAATTAACACATGGAATCATGTAGTAACCAAAAAAGTGATAAAATCTAAATATATTTGAGATTCTTCAAAGTAGCAACCCTTCGCCAAGAGTGTGCAAATCTGTCAAGGCATTCTCTCAGCCAGCTTCATTAGTTAGTCACCTAGAATGCATTTCAATTAACAGGTGTGCCCTGTAAAAAGTTAATTTCTGGACTTTTTTTCCCCTTATGCGTTTGAGACTGTTGTTGTGACAAGGTAGGGGTGATATACAGAAGATAGCACTATTTGGTGAAATGACAATCCATCATTACTTTGAAAGTTTCTTCAAGTGCAGTCGCAAAAACCATCAGCGCTATTGATGAAACTGGCTCTTATGAGGACCGCCACAAGAAAGGAAGGCCCAGAGTTACCTCTGCTGCAGAGGATAAGTTCATTAGAGTTACCAGCCTCAGAAATTGCAGCCCAAATAAATGCTTCAGAGTTTAAGTAACAGACACATCTCAACATCAACTTCAAAGGTGATGTGAATCAGGCCTTCATGGTCGAATTGCTGCAAAGTAACCACTACTAAAGGACACCAATAAGAAGAAGTGACTTGCTTGGGCCAAGAAACATGAGCAATGGACATTAGACCAGTGGAAATCTGTCCTTTGGTCTTGATGAGTCCAAATTTGAGATTTTGGTTCCAACCGCCTTGTCTTTGTGAGATGCAGATGACCTCTGCATGTGTGGTTCCCATCGTAAAGCATTGAGGAGGAGGTGTGATGGTGCTTTGCTGATGAAACTGATTTATTTAGAATTCAAGGCACACTTAACCAGCATGGCTACCACAGCATTCTGCAGCAATACGCCATCCCATCTGGTTTGTGCTTAGTGGGACTATCATACGTTTTTCAAGACAATGACCCAACACACCTCCAGGCTGTGTAAGGTCTATTTGACCAAGGAGAGTGCTAGAGTGTTGCATCAGATGACCTGTCCTCCTCAACCTAATTGAGATCGTTTGGGATGAGTTGGACAGCAGAGTGAAGGAAAAGCAGCCAACAAGCGCTCAGCATATGTGGGAACTCCTTCAAGACTGTTGGAAAAGCGTTACAGGTGAAGCTGGTTGAGAGAATGCCAAGAGTGTACAAAGCTGTCAAAGACAAAAGGTGGCTACTTTGAAGAATTTAAAATATATTTTGATAACACCTTTTTGGTTACTACATGATTCCATATGTGTTTATTCATAGTTTTGATGTCTTCACTATTCTTCGGTAGAAAATAGTTCAAATAAAGAAAAACCCTTGAATGAGTTGGTGTCCAAACTTTTGACTGGTACTGTAAATACCCCCCTCCCCCCACACACTTCTAAAACCGAAGTTGCTCCCTTGGTTTTTACTCTAAGGCCTAACAAGATGGTAATGGTAGTCACTGGTAATGTTCAACTCATAGGGCCCTCTTGTGGCCTTTAAGCCAAATAACAATACTGACCATTCTTTTCTCAACTATGAAGAAATAAAAAAATATGCTCATTATTTGAGTTGCAATTGAATCAAATACCCATATGTAGACATTAGGTACGTTTTTGCATTGGTTGACCCTATACCCATGCCATTACCCAACTTGAATAGTCCGTAAAATCAACCTACATTTTTTACCTGACCTTTGACACTATGCATGTGTTCTGCTGTATTAGTGGTTATAACAATAACTGTTTCCCATGACATGTTTAATGTTCTCAACACTGTGCTGCACCTTCATTAAACAATTCTGTGGTAAATGTGTTCATCTCAAACATGTTTAAGCCTTTACCATGTGTATTTTACATGCCTGCCTGTCAACTTAACCGTTAGCATTATGCCTTGGTGCTTCTGTGGGTGACCAAAACGAAGCTAATATGCTTTTCGCGGCTCATCACAAATAAAAACGTCTTACATTGCACTGATACGAGAAAAGAAACAGTCTTTGGCTTTCTTTTCAAATTTTATTGGGTTTCATTGATTGATCGTATGAATGTCGTCGTTCCACAATGTATTTGCCAGTGAGCGAGACAGCAGTGAAATATAGATGTATAGAACTGCAGCAGTATAGGAATAATCTGTCATTACATGTCTGTTTAGTATTATAAGAAGTGGTCCAAGTTACCAGTGGCCCTTTGTTAACTGTGTGTTTGTGTGCATAAGTATGTGTATATGCATACATGTCAAATTGTGTGGGTCAATTGACAGGCACTAGTGAATCAGGCGTGGATTCCATGCATGCAGAAGGCCATTCTGTTTACATATCTGAATACATAATGTACATTGTCATGTCATAAGAGCCCTGTGTTCTAACTGGTCAGTGGGGTTGGAGTGACGCTAGTGTAAGGACTGGATGACATCACACTAGAACGGGATTAAGAAGGATGGGACATTGATGTCATAACGTATCTTAGGGGAAGTATATCTGCACAGAAAAACAAATATAGGTGTCTGAAATAACAGCATATTCCCTAGATACTAGTGCACTACTTCAGAACAGAGCCAGCAGTGACTGGAACTTATTGGCTCATATGAATAGTTCCTTCCTGGTTTCTCTTGACATAACAGTCCAATACTTAATGTTCTTATCCTAGACTTTACTGGCAGTGTATAAATACCCTCACATTCACCAACCACTACGTCTGGTCCAACTTCACTCCAGTCCCAAATCTGTTTGTGCTCTTGTTACTTGACAACTCCATTGCTGTCATTTTCAAGCCGTAAGGAGTTGGCAAGAGAGCAGAAATAGACTGGCACCCAGGCCATCCCAATGATAACCCAATGAGGACAACTTCCAAAGACTACAGCTAAATATCCAAAAACATGCTTTTCATTTCTGTACACTTCTGTTATAGCCCGTTACCGTCATGTGTGTAGTAGAGGAGCACCCGAGATTTAAGGGGATCCAACTGCTGATATGTCTGTTACCGTAAACCATATAAACAAAAGGGCAACCTCAAAGCCTTGACTGCGAACTATTGGGCAGCAACTCCTAGTTCACTGACTACTGTATGAACTAGTTGTTTTTTTACATCTTCGAAACACCTCTAATTTTCAAAATCAGGCAAATTATCCATACTGCAACCAAGAGGCACCTTAATACCATTCCGAACCACAGTGCTAGAAGATGGTACTCACCACACAGGCAAATCTCACTCACACAACTCTGTGCTCTTCAAATTGTCTAATTTCTACCAAGCTTTGTCTCTAAGGATAGGGGGTGGGGGATTCTTAGTTCTAACGGTCTGAAACCGTGTTTAAAAAAAGTTAATATTTGTAAGGAATTTCTATGTCATTTTTATTTTTAGATTTTTATGTGATGTTACTAGCGTACAGGAAGACACTTGTAAGCATTCAATTGGTCCGTATTCAAAGGTCTTCACTTATGTGTTTTCATTATTTTTGATTGTGCCCAAAACTACCACATGTGCAATCTTATTTTAAAAAGATTGAAGGGGTGTCTTCCTCTACTCTGTTTAGTGCCAGTCAATGAGTGAAACATTCAACCCAAAGCACAACACCAACGTCCAATATTGTCCAATCTTAAAATCAGCAATTCAACATTTCTTTGGTGGGTTTTAAGAACATTTGCTACGAGCGATCGCTATCGCAACGGATTTAGAGAAAGAGTACATTCCTTTAACATTCATTGTTTCTTTTGTGTGAGCACAGCTCTGTCACAGGAGGTGTTTTTTAGCCATAGAAAGACAACGTATAGAATGGACACAGGCCCTCAAACCACTGATATTTGGTTGGTGGTTCCCACACTAATGTTTCATGTGTAGAACACTGAGAAAAGCACTAATAGAATCTGAATTCTATTGGTTCTAGTTCTGTGTGTTTAGTATTGTGAGAGCCAGCAGGTTATAAGGCATAGAGAGAAGCACCATCAGTACTGCAGCACCTGCATCTGGATCACAGGAAAGGAGAATGTTGACTAACAGTTATTAACCCTTTGTAGAGTGGAAGTTCTGGACAGTTCTATTGTCCTATCCCGGAATGCTACGGTCCTTCATGATGCCAACGGCTAGAATTAATAAGAACGATTGACAAAGGATGGAATGTTCTGTTCTTATTTATCAAAGGGTTCCTCCAACCTAAATATTTATCTTATCCATTATAAGTAAGATTACAACTGCACCAGGATCAGTTACTAAAGGCGGAGAGTATACGCAGGTAGGGAGAGCGCCTCAACCTCACAGGAGGAGTGGTTCTAGAGCTGCGTTTCCAAGGCAACAAGGGAGCCGAACAGAACAGGGCACAGGTTCCAGTGGGAGTGCATCCCAAATCACACCCTATTCCCTGTATAGAATAAAATAGTGCACTACAAAGGAAGAGGGTGTCATTTGAGTATCTTCCCTAAAAAGGTTTGTTTTGTTATCTGGAATAAAATAACTTGGAAACCTTCTATATCTAAAACAATATTTAGATAAGTTCAGCTAAGTAGTTAAGACAAAAGCCACTCTAGTAAACAACATTCGTTCAGAAAGAGTGGGGGAGCAAAGACGGAAACTATTTGAATAAAAACACACTTAGGAACGAGTGTATAGATCATTAAGATACACCGTAATATCAAGGAATACGATCATACAACAATTAAATAGTAAAAACACAGAAATATGCTCACGCTGCAATTTACAAGCTTCACGTTCCACTTACTAGTCTCCTAATCAGGATTCCGGCCAATTCCATTTCAAATCATTCTATTCAAAGGAGTGATTTTAAATTCAAAATCAAATTGAAATGTGCCCTTTATTTTTTCATTAAAGATTTTCTAAATTCTTGACATGGAATTTGAATTCGCTTCTTGAATGAACTAAAGTGAATTGAAACGTAATTCACCTCGACCTTTCCTAACAACAAGCAACAGCTAGTATAAACACTATCCAAATCACAGAGATGAACTAACCCTGATATCATATAGCAAATAGCTCAATCTGAAGAACTTCACAAGTCTATGTATAGCCTTGTCCAGTCAAACAAATGTCCAGTCTACAGAACCACTGGGCACGTTCCAGGATGGCTACATTGCAGAAGCTTGCCAGAAGTCACAACGCCTGGATAGGTGTGTAATTCTGTTCCATATCTGCTAAACAACTCATTGATATAGCAATGCGATGCCCGACTACGCGCTCGCTGACGTGACACGCAACCGTTGGTTGATGCAATGCAGTCTGGGACACAACCGTTACGTTACTTCAATATCAAGAAGTTTTAAGTTCGACTAGGCTTCGATTTCACGTTTACTTGACTTTCTCTAGCACAGGCGTTATCTCAATAAGACAAAACAGATACTAACTAGTCTTTATACATGGTGTATCTTCATCACATTCCCATGTTCCACACATGGGGACTTAATGGCTACACTCCCAATATTCATACTAGCATACTACTTAGAAAGCACGCCAAATTCACTGGTATCGTTCACTAAGCAGTACACTAGTGTGGCTATTGGAACAGAGCCTTTGAGTGTGCTCCAATGTCCATCCTAGCATACTACTTAGAATGCTAGGACCCAATACACGGGTTTGTTCCATAAGTAGTATGCTAGTATGGATATTGGAAAAGAGCTTATATTCTCTTCAGTTTCATAAAACAAACGCAAATCACATCATGGACATTTACGCAGCAGCTCTGGAGTAAGTAAGTCATTGAGTTCTTCAAATGAACATCGCTTCATAAAAAATAAAACATCATCCTAAAATCAACACTACAAAAGTGCTAGCCTGGTTCCCAGATCTGGTTGTGCTCTTATCAATTCTATTTCTGTCATCGTCATGCAGTACATATGACTGCCATTACAATGAGTGATAAGGAGTTGGCAAGAAAGCACAAACAGACTGACAACCAGGCTATAAAAATGCAGCTTCTAAACATTAACGTATGGAAGAAACCACTGCAAAACTGTTTCTTTAGGACAATAACATGAAGGTAGAAATGGTAGAAAAATCACATGAGGGGGATATATGTACTAGGGGGAATGAGGGGGATATATGTACTAGGGGGAATGAGGGGGATATATGTACTAGGGGGAATGAGGGGGATATATGTACTAGGGGGAATGAGGGGGATATATGTACTAGGGGGGAATGAGGGGGATATATGTACTAGGGGCGAATGAGGGGGATATATGTACTAGGGGCGAATGAGGGGGATATATGTACTAGGGGCGAATGAGGGGGATATATGTACTAGGGGCGAATGAGGGGGATATATGTACTAGGGGCGAATGAGGGGGATATATGTACTAGGGGCGAATGAGGGGGATATATGTACTAGGGGCGAATGAGGGGGATATATGTACTAGGGGCGAATGAGGGGGATATATGTACTAGGGGCGAATGAGGGGGATATATGTACTAGGGGCGAATGAGGGGGATATATGTACTAGGGGGGAATGAGGGGGATATATGTACTAGAGGGAAATGAGATGGATATATGTACTAGGGGGAAATGAGGGGGATATATGTACTAGAGGGAAATGAGATGGATATATGTACTAGGGGGAAATGAGGGGGAAATGAGGGGGATATATGTACTAGGGGCGAATGAGGGGGATATATGTACTAGGGGCGAATGAGGGGGATATATGTACTAGGGGGATATATGTACTAGGGGGAATGAGGGGGATATATGTACTAGGGGGAATGAGGGGGATATATGTACTAGGGGGAATGAGGGGGATATATGTACTAGGGGGGGAATGAGGGGGATATATGTACTAGGGGGAATGAGGGGGATATATGTACTAGGGGCGAATGAGGGGGATATATGTACTAGGGGCGAATGAGGGGGATATATGTACTAGGGGGAATGAGGGGGATATATGTACTAGAGGGAAATGAGATGGATATATGTACTAGGGGGAAATGAGATGGATATACGTACTAGGGGGAAATGAGGGGGATATATGTACTAGAGGGAAATGAGATGGATATATGTACTAGGGGGAAATGAGGGGGAAATGAGGGGGATATATGTACTAGGGGGAATGAGGGGGATATATGTACTAGGGGCGAATGAGGGGGATATATGTACTAGGGGCGAATGAGGGGGATATATGTACTAGGGGCGAATGAGGGGGATATATGTACTAGGGGTGAATGAGAGGGATATATGTACTAGGGGGAATGAGGGGGATATATGTACTAGGGGGAATGAGGGGGATATATGTACTAGAGGGAAATGAGATGGATATATGTACTAGGGGGAAATGAGGGGGATATATGTACTAGGGGGAATGAGGGGGATATATGTACTAGGGGGAAATAAAGCTATGCTTTATCTTGGCCAGGTCGCAGTTGCAAATGAGAACTTGTTCTCAACTAGCCTACCTGGTTAGATAAAGGTTCAATAAAAAAATTAAATAAAAAAGATATGTACTAGGGGGTAATGGGGGGTATATATGTACTAGGGGGGAATGAGGGGGATATATGTACTAGGGGGAAATGGGGGTATATATGTACTAGGGGGAATGAGGGGTATATATGTACTAGGGGGAATGAGGGGGATATATGTACTAGGGGGAAATGGGGGGTATATATGTACTAGGGGGAAATGAGGTGGATATATGTACTAGGGGGAATGAGGGGGATATATGTACTAGGGGGAAAAGGGGGTATATATGTACTAGGGGGAATGAGGGGGATATATGTACTAGGGGGAGATATATGTACTAGGGGGGGGGTGTGATTATTTGGTTAAGATTTTTGATTGGATAACAGAGTTAGGGGGAAAGTATGTGGGTTATACTATGTACCATACTATCTTTCAGGAAATACCAAGATGAAAGCCTGGTCCAGGATCTGTATGTGCTTAAGTATAGCAAATCCTCTGACTATCATTGTCAAATAAAAACTGATCTAGGATTAGGCTACCATTCCTTCATAATCAACTTGTAAACAGGCATATTAGTGGTGTTTAAAACAGTTCAAATAAATTAAATGATATGTACACACAGTGTGGCGGGGGGAAGGTCTACAGAGGTCGGCGAACCATAGTGACAATACCATTCCCACTCTAGAATGACATTAAGATTCTAGAATGACATTAAGATTCTAGAATGACATTAAGATTCTAGAATGACATTAAGATTCTAGAATGACATGGAACTTGGTGGCGTCAACATGGCTGTCAGTGGAACTCTACATTTCAGACAGAGTTTGCTGATCACCATCTATCTACAATTCTTAAGGTATAACAGGGATGGAACTGTCCTTCAAAAGTGGTGAGCGTGTGTTGGCGTATGAGGTGGGGAGGGATATTCCCCACTGCGAGGGCGTGTAAGTGTGTGTTGTCACACCCTCTTCGTGTGTGTGCAGGTGTGTGTGTAGGTTGGGGGGCGAAGGCAGGACAGGCGGGTGGGATATTAGACAGTGTTATCCTGACTAGGAGGCTCAGCGTTGGGGGGCTCCAGAAGAGTCTGTTGAACTAGAGAGGAGAGGAGAGGAGAGGAGAGGAGAGGAGAGGAGAGGAGAGGAGATTAAACTGACTGTAATAAACCTGATCACACTTTCAAAAGGTGCTTCAACTAAGTACTGAGTAAAGAGTCTGAATACTTATGTAAATGTGATATTTCAACAAACAAAAGAAATGATACATTTGCAAAAATTTCCCCAAAACTATTTTTGCTTTGCCATTATGCGTAATTGTGTGTAGATTAATGAGGGTGGAAAAACTATTGAATCCATTTTAGAATAAAGCTGTAACGTAACAAAATGTGGAAAAAGTTAAGGGGTCTGAATACTTTCAGAATGCACTGGAGATAGGACCTGTATGGGTGGTTTGGTGGTTACCTTGTGGTTCTGTGGCCACCACAGCGTCTGGGTTATCAGTCTTCACCAGGTCTGCATTCAGGCTCTCTGTAACAGGACACAGAAGTCTGGTAAATCTGAGAATTTATCTAGATACGATTATCTGAATATAGATTACTGTAATCCCAGGTAATCATTACACTGTTATCAAAACTATATAGAATCATATCCACATTATACCACAAGATCTAGATCACAGATTACGTCAGATTACGTCAACCCCATCTGGCTTCTTACGCTGTATGCTGAAGCAGAGCTTCTTCTTCTGGTAGGAGACGTAGCTGGTGACCGCGCCGACCAGCGCCAAGCCAATGGCACTGACGATCCCGGCGATGGTTCCGGTCTCAGCCATGGTGTCTGGAGCACAGAGGAACACAGAGGTGTAATCAATAGTCAATAATCGATAGCCAATAATCAATATTAGACACAGACCTTTGCCATGCATAACCAGTTGTTTCATAAAAATATTGTTGTCGTCATCATACCAAGGTTGTTGTCGTCGGCGGCAGACTGGCCTCCACCGTGTCCACCTACAGGAATGATGCATGTCAGCTAGTCGGTTACATTCTATTATAATGTGCAATCAATGTAAATGCATTTAATAAAGGTCCCTGTGTCCTGATTGAAAATATGAACTACCTACCCAGATGTACATATTTGTCCAACTAAAACAAGACATTTACCTTTAAGTAGGATTTAAACAGAGTGAGTGTCTTCCTTTTAAAAAACAAGCAATGGTAAAGGTCTGAACTCAGAAGACTGTTCTCACGCTCTTTTATTATGTTTGTTTATCTAATAATTTCCACTTTTTAAGGTCATCCATTACCTTTGCCTTTGTCAGGGTTGTAGGGGTCGTCTTTCCCAACGTCAAGCAGATCATCATCTGAGAAAGATCCACCTAAGGGATATAGAATCAGCATTAGCTGGCAACCCTAACCTGACACACCAGGCTCCAAGCCAGGGACGGCCCCCGCTCAAACACAGACAACGTCCCCAACCTGCCAGGCTCCAAGCCAGGGACGGCCCCCGCTCAAACACAGCCGACATCCCCAACCCTAACTTGACAGGCTCCAAGCCAGGGACGGCCCCCGCTCAAACACAGCCAACATCCCCAAAGTAGGGTCTCCAGAAAGAGGAGAAAGTTCAGTAGACGAGGGAGTCAGTCACAGGATATAGAGGACAAGCGCTGGTCTTCTAGTGTAAAGATGTAATAAGGAGAAAGAGAAGGATCGGGGTTGCCAGATGTCATTCAGGAAGGAGAAAGAGAAGAATCGGGGTTGCCAGATGTCATTCAGGAAGGAGAAAGAGAAGGATCGGGGTTGCCAGATGTCATTCAGGAAGGAGAAAGAGAAGGATCGGGGTTGCCAGATGTCATTCAGGAAGGAGAAAGAGAAGGATCGGGGTTGCCAGATGTCATTCAGGAAGGAGAAAGAGAAGGATCGGGGTTGCCAGATGTCATTCAGGAAGGAGAAAGAGAAGGATCGGGGTTGCCAGATATTATCACCACATTAACAGGATAGAGTGAGGATATAGACCATCAGCTAAGCTTTGTGCACAGTGCACACACGCAGTACACACACAGTACACACACAGTACACACACGCAGTGCACACACGCAGTACACACACACAGTACACACACAGTACACACGCAGTGCACACATGCAGTACACACACAGTACACACACAGTACACACACAGTACACACACAGTACACACACAGTACACACACAGTACACACACAGTACACACACAGTACACCAAGAGGCTGAGATGAGGCTGAAAATATTTCTCTTTTAAAGCTTATTTCCTGCCATTCTACACATTTACACATAGATCAAATGTAGAGTGATATAAAGAAGGACAGAGATTGGATATTAAAAGAGAGGTATGCTGTTAAATAGAACTAGGTATTATCCAAGAACAGAGCAGAAAGCTGGTCCCCAAGCCCAGTAGACAGGCAGGTTAGTGTTGATTTGGGTAGGCCCAGTAGACAGGCAGGTTAGTGTTGATTTGGGTAGGCCCAGTAGACAGGCAGGTTAGTGTTGATTTGGGTAGGCCCAGTAGACAGGCAGGTTAGGGTTGATTTGGGTAGGCCCAGTAGACAGGCAGGTTAGGGTTGATTTGGGTAGGCCCAGTAGACAGGCAGGTTAGGGTTGATTTGGGTAGGCCCAGTAGACAGGCAGGTTAGTGTTGATTTGGGTAGGCCCAGTAGACAGGCAGGTTAGGGTTGATTTGGGTAGGCCCAGTAGACAGGCAGGTTAGGGTTGATTTGGGTAGGCCCAGTAGACAGGCAGGTTAGGGTTGATTTGGGTAGGCCCAGTAGACAGGCAGGTTAGGGTTGATTTGGGTAGGCCCAGTAGACAGGCAGGTTAGGGTTGATTTGGGTAGGCCCAGTAGACAGGCAGGTTAGGGTTGATTTGGGTAGGCCCAGTAGACAGGCAGGTTAGGGTTGATTTGGGTAGGCCCAGTAGACAGGCAGGTTAGGGTTGATTTGGGTAGGCCCAGTAGACAGGCAGGTTAGTGTTGATTTGGGTAGGCCCAGTAGACAGGCAGGTTAGTGTTGATTTGGGTAGGCCCAGTAGACAGGCAGGTTAGTGTTGATTTGGGTAGGCCCAGTAGACAGGCAGGTTAGTGTTGATTTGGGTAGGCCCAGTAGACAGGCAGGTTAGTGTTGATTTGGGTAGGCCCAGTAGACAGGCAGGTTAGTGTTGATTTGGGTAGGCCCAGTAGACAGGCAGGTTAGGGTTGATTTGGGTAGGCCCAGTAGACAGGCAGGTTAGTGTTGATTTGGGTAGGCCCAGTAGACAGGCAGGTTAGTGTTGATTTGGGTAGGCCCAGTAGACAGGCAGGTTAGTGTTGATTTGGGTAGGCCCAGTAGACAGGCAGGTTAGGGTTGATTTGGGTAGACCCAGTAGACAGGCAGGTTAGTGTTGATTTGGGTAGGCCCAGTAGACAGGCAGGTTAGTGTTGATTTGGGTAGGCCCAGTAGACAGGCAGGTTAGTGTTGATTTGGGTAGGCCCAGTAGACAGGCAGGTTAGTGTTGATTTGGGTAGGCCCAGTAGACAGGCAGGTTAGGGTTGATTTGGGTAGACCCAGTAGACAGGCAGGTTAGGGTTGATTTGGGTAGGCCCAGTAGACAGGCAGGTTAGTGTTGATTTGGGTAGGCCCAGTAGACAGGCAGGTTAGGGTTGATTTGGGTAGGCCCAGTAGACAGGCAGGTTAGTGTTGATTTGGGTAGGCCCAGTAGACAGGCAGGTTAGTGTTGATTTGGGTAGGCCCAGTAGACAGGCAGGTTAGGGTTGATTTGGGTAGGCCCAGTAGACAGGCAGGTTAGTGTTGATTTGGGTAGGCCCAGTAGACAGGCAGGTTAGTGTTGATTTGGGTAGGCCCAGTAGACAGGCAGGTTAGGGTTGATTTGGGTAGGCCCAGTAGACAGGCAGGTTAGGGTTGATTTGGGTAGGCCCAGTAGACAGGCAGGTTAGTGTTGATTTGGGTAGGCCCAGTAGACAGGCAGGTTAGGGTTGATTTGGGTAGGCCCAGTAGACAGGCAGGTTAGGGTTGATTTGGGTAGGCCCAGTAGACAGGCAGGTTAGTGTTGATTTGGGTAGGCCCAGTAGACAGGCAGGTTAGTGTTGATTTGGGTAGGCCCAGTAGACAGGCAGGTTAGGGTTGATTTGGGTAGGCCCAGTAGACAGGCAGGTTAGTGTTGATTTGGGTAGGCCCAGTAGACAGGCAGGTTAGTGTTGATTTGGGTAGGCCCAGTAGACAGGCAGGTTAGTGTTGATTTGGGTAGGCCCAGTAGACAGGCAGGTTAGGGTTGATTTGGGTAGCCCAGTAGACAGGCAGGTTAGTGTTGATTTGGGTAGGCCCAGTAGACAGGCAGGTTAGTGTTGATTTGGGTAGGCCCAGTAGACAGGCAGGTTAGTGTTGATTTGGGTAGGCCCAGTAGACAGGCAGGTTAGTGTTGATTTGGGTAGGCCCAGTAGACAGGCAGGTTAGGGTTGATTTGGGTAGACCCAGTAGACAGGCAGGTTAGGGTTGATTTGGGTAGGCCCAGTAGACAGGCAGGTTAGGGTTGATTTGGGTAGGCCCAGTAGACAGGCAGGTTAGGGTTGATTTGGGTAGGCCCAGTAGACAGGCAGGTTAGTGTTGATTTGGGTAGGCCCAGTAGACAGGCAGGTTAGGGTTGATTTGGGTAGGCCCAGTAGACAGGCAGGTTAGTGTTGATTTGGGTAGGCCCAGTAGACAGGCAGGTTAGTGTTGATTTGGGTAGGCCCAGTAGACAGGCAGGTTAGTGTTGATTTGGGTAGGCCCAGTAGACAGGCAGGTTAGGGTTGATTTGGGTAGGCCCAGTAGACAGGCAGGTTAGGGTTGATTTGGGTAGGCCCAGTAGACAGGCAGGTTAGTGTTGATTTGGGTAGGCCCAGTAGACAGGCAGGTTAGGGTTGATTTGGGTAGGCCCAGTAGACAGGCAGGTTAGGGTTGATTTGGGTAGGCCCAGTAGACAGGCAGGTTAGTGTTGATTTGGGTAGGCCCAGTAGACAGGCAGGTTAGGGTTGATTTGGGTAGGCCCAGTAGACAGGCAGGTTAGTGTTGATTTGGGTAGGCCCAGTAGACAGGCAGGTTAGTGTTGATTTGGGTAGGCCCAGTAGACAGGCAGGTTAGGGTTGATTTGGGTAGGCCCAGTAGACAGGCAGGTTAGGGTTGATTTGGGTAGGCCCAGTAGACAGGCAGGTTAGGGTTGATTTGGGTAGGCCCAGTAGACAGGCAGGTTAGTGTTGATTTGGGTAGGCCCAGTAGACAGGCAGGTTAGGGTTGATTTGGGTAGGCCCAGTAGACAGGCAGGTTAGGGTTGATTTGGGTAGGCCCAGTAGACAGGCAGGTTAGTGTTGATTTGGGTAGGCCCAGTAGACAGGCAGGTTAGGGTTGATTTGGGTAGGCCCAGTAGACAGGCAGGTTAGTGTTGATTTGGGTAGGCCCAGTAGACAGGCAGGTTAGTGTTGATTTGGGTAGGCCCAGTAGACAGGCAGGTTAGTGTTGATTTGGGTAGGCCCAGTAGACAGGCAGGTTAGTGTTGATTTGGGTAGGCCCAGTAGACAGGCAGGTTAGTGTTGATTTGGGTAGGCCCAGTAGACAGGCAGGTTAGTGTTGATTTGGGTAGGCCCAGTAGACAGGCAGGTTAGTGTTGATTTGGGTAGGCCCAGTAGACAGGCAGGTTAGTGTTGATTTGGGTAGGCCCAGTAGACAGGCAGGTTAGTGTTGATTTGGGTAGGCCCAGTAGACAGGCAGGTTAGTGTTGATTTGGGTAGGCCCAGTAGACAGGCAGGTTAGTGTTGATTTGGGTAGGCCCAGTAGACAGGCAGGTTAGTGTTGATTTGGGTAGGCCCAGTAGACAGGCAGGTTAGTGTTGATTTGGGTAGGCCCAGTAGACAGGCAGGTTAGGGTTGATTTGGGTAGGCCCAGTAGACAGGCAGGTTAGTGTTGATTTGGGTAGGCCCAGTAGACAGGCAGGTTAGGGTTGATTTGGGTAGGCCCAGTAGACAGGCAGGTTTGGGTAGGCCCAGTAGACAGGCAGGTTAGTGTTGATTTGGGTAGGCCCAGTAGACAGGCAGGTTAGTGTTGATTTGGGTAGGCCCAGTAGACAGGCAGGTTAGTGTTGATTTGGGTAGGCCCAGTAGACAGGCAGGTTAGTGTTGATTTGGGTAGGCCCAGTAGACAGGCAGGTTAGGGTTGATTTGGGTAGGCCCAGTAGACAGGCAGGTTAGGGTTGATTTGGGTAGGCCCAGTAGACAGGCAGGTTAGTGTTGATTTGGGTAGGCCCAGTAGACAGGCAGGTTAGTGTTGATTTGGGTAGGCCCAGTAGACAGGCAGGTTAGTGTTGATTTGGGTAGGCCCAGTAGACAGGCAGGTTAGTGTTGATTTGGGTAGGCCCAGTAGACAGGCAGGTTAGTGTTGATTTGGGTAGGCCCAGTAGACAGGCAGGTTAGGGTTGATTTGGGTAGGCCCAGTAGACAGGCAGGTTAGTGTTGATTTGGGTAGGCCCAGTAGACAGGCAGGTTAGTGTTGATTTGGGTAGGCCCAGTAGACAGGCAGGTTAGGGTTGATTTGGGTAGGCCCAGTAGACAGGCAGGTTAGGGTTGATTTGGGTAGGCCCAGTAGACAGGCAGGTTAGGGTTGATTTGGGTAGGCCCAGTAGACAGGCAGGTTAGGGTTGATTTGGGTAGACCCAGTAGACAGGCAGGTTAGGGTTGATTTGGGTAGGCCCAGTAGACAGGCAGGTTAGGGTTGATTTGGGTAGACCCAGTAGACAGGCAGGTTAGGGTTGATTTGGGTAGGCCCAGTAGACAGGCAGGTTAGGGTTGATTTGGGTAGGCCCAGTAGACAGGCAGGTTAGGGTTGATTTGGGTAGACCCAGTAGACAGGCAGGTTAGTGTTGATTTGGGTAGGCCCAGTAGACAGGCAGGTTAGGGTTGATTTGGGTAGGCCCAGTAGACAGGCAGGTTAGGGTTGATTTGGGTAGGCCCAGTAGACAGGCAGGTTAGGGTTGATTTGGGTAGACCCAGTAGACAGGCAGGTTAGTGTTGATTTGGGTAGGCCCAGTAGACAGGCTTAGTTTAGTTTATCCAGGTTGACAAGGTAGGTTAGGGTCAGGTCGGGTAGGTCAGGCAGGGTTCTTACCCCCGTTCCCTCCTCTGTTGTTGGGGGCTCTGTCTCCCCTGCCTCCGCCTCCAATACCTTTATCTGACGAGACATGACACCACATCAACCCTCTGATACTAGGCTAATATAGTGTTACTAGGAGAATAACACACTACTACTACTGCAATATACAGACTATCAAACCAAACTACTATAATACCACTGTAGTATAAAGACTATCACACCCTAATATACTAATACTATACCACCACTGTACTATAATACCACTGTGACTATAGTATACAGACTATCAAACCCTAATTCACTAATACTATATTACCATTCTACTCAAGTGACTGTAGTATACAGACTATCAAACCCTAATATAATATTACCATACTACTACTGTGACTGTAGTATACAGACTATGAAACCTAATACACTAATACTACAGCCTATTACTATGACTGCTTTTCCTAGTATTTGCTACTCTACTACAACTAAAACTGCTACAGTTTTCTACACCAGCTATCTACTGCTGCTCCACTACAATATGTATACCACACCTACTGCTGCTCCACTACAATATGTATACCACACCTACTGCTGCTCCACTACAATATGTATACCACACCTAATGCTGCTCCACTACAATATGTATACCACACCTACTGCTGCTCCACTACAATATGTATACCACACCTACTGATAATCCACACTTCTGAATGACATACTCTACACAAACAAAATAAGAACAAAAGTAATTCATACATAAATAAATTATAACGAAAATAAACAATAACCTGCTTGTCCCTTGTTCTTGTCCTTCCCTCCAATGTCATTGTTGGGATCCAGAGCATCACTCAGGCCAAACTCAGAGGCTGCAGGGAGAGGTCACAGGTCAGAATTCAAAGATCATGGGTAAAAGTTCAAATGCGAGTCGGGCAAAAAAAAAAAAACATGGATTCTACAGTATATCTAACATGTCTCAACCAGGAGGAAAACCAAACAGCATAGTCACAATATACAGCATCTGTGAAGAGATACATTCTACACATGGTAACATAATGTCTACAGCCCTCAAACTCAACTCTGGGCCTCTAAGCCAGTTCCAATGTATTTTTTCATTGTTCCCCTCTAATCAGGGACTGATTTAGACCTGGGACACCAGGTGTGTGCAATTAATGATCAGGTAGAACAGAAAACCAGCAGGCTCCGGACCTCGTAGGGTCAGAGTTGAATACCCCTGGTCTACAATATCAGTTTTCCACACATTGTACAGATCCATAGATACATACATACAGACAAATACAAACACAAAAGAAGATGAGACTCACTGCTTTCACAGCTTCCAGGAGCCACACAGTCGAGAAAACATCTCCGAAACTAGAATGTGTGGAAGACATCCAGGAAGCACTCACATCTACTCTATTTTGGTACACAATAGATACCGAATGTCCAAAGGTCATTCAAAGGTCACACTTCCTATTTGTTGACTTCAAGAAAATGACAGCATTCTGTGGCTAAAAAAAACAAAACAACCGAGATAATGAGATGCAAACACACAACACGACCCACGCATGCATGCATGCATGCATGCATGCATACATACATACATACATACATACATACATACATACATACATACATACATACATACATACATACATACATACATACATACATACATACATACACGACACAACATGTGTGGCAACAAAGACAACAATATGTAAACAACATGGTGAGTGTACCTACAGAGTGTCTACAATAGCATGCTACATATTCAATCAGTCCCTATCCCAGTCTGCTGTTCCCACATGCTTCAAGAGGGCCACCATTGTTCCTGTTCCCAAGAAAGCTAAGGTAACTGAGCTAAACGACTACCGCCCCGTAGCACTCACTTCAGTCATCATGAAGTGCTTTGAGAGACTAGTCAAGGACCATATCACCTCCACCCTACCTGACACCCTAGATCCACTCCAATTTGCTTACCGCCCAAATAGGTCCACAGACGATGCAATCTCAACCACACTGCACACTGCCCTAACCCATCTGGACAAGAGGAATACCTATGTGAGAATGGTGTTCATCGACTACAGCTCGGCATTCAACACCATAGTACCCTCCAAGCTCGTCATCAAGCTCGAGACCCTGGGTCTCGACCCTGCCCTGTGCAACTGGGTACTGGACTTCCTGACGGGCCGCCCCCAGGTGGTGAGGGTAGGCAACAACATCTCCACCCCGCTGATCCTCAACACTGGGGCCCCACAAGGGTGCGTTCTGAGCCAACTCCTGTACTCCCTGTTCACCCACGACTGCGTGGCCATGCACGCCTCCAACTCAATCATCAAGTTTGCGGACGACACTACAGTGGTAGGCTTGATTACCAACAACGACGAGACGGCCTACAGGGAGGAGGTGAGGGCCCTCGGAGTGTGGTGTCAGGAAAATAACCTCACACTCAACGTCAACAAAACTAAGGAGATGATTGTGGACTTCAGGAAACAGCAGAGGGAACACCCCCCCTATCCACATCGATGGAACAGTAGTGGAGAGGGTAGCAAGTTTTAAGTTCCTTGGCATACACATCACAGACAAACTGAATTGGTCCACTCACACTGACAGCGTCGTGAAGAAGGCGTCAGGAAGAAGGCGTTCTTCGTGAAGAAGGCGTTCTTCAACCTCAGGAGGCTGAAGAAATTCGGCTTGTCACCAAAAGCACTCACAAACTTCTACAGATGCACAATCGAGAGCATCCTGGCGGGCTGTATCACCGCCTGGTACGGCAACTGCTCCGCCCACAACCATAAGGCTCTCCAGAGGGTAGTGAGGTCTGTACAACGCATCACCGGGGGCAAACTACCTGCCCTCCAGGACACCTACACCACCCGATGTTACAGGAAGGCCATAAAGATCATCAAGGACAACAACCACCCGAGCCACTGCCTGTTCACCCCGCTATCATCCAGAAGGCGAGGTCAGTACAGGTGCATCAAAGCTGGGACCGAGAGACTGAAAAACAGCTTCTATCTCAAGGCCATCAGACAGTTAAACAGACACCACTAACATTGAGTGGCTGCTGCCAACACACTGACTCTGACTCAACTCCAGCCACTTTAATAATGGGAATTGATGTAAAATATATCACTAGCCACTTTAAACAATGCTACCTTATATAATGCTACATACCCTACATTATTCATCTCATATGCATACGTATATTCTGTACTCTATATCATCGACTGCATCCTTATGTAATACATGTATCACTAGCCACTTTAACTATGCCACTTTGTTTACATACTCATCTCATATGTATATACTGTACTCGATACCATCTACTATATCTTGCCTATGCTGCTCCGTACCATCACTCATTCATATATCTTTATGTACATAAAGATATATGAATGTACATATGTACATATGTACATATTCTTTATCCCCTTACACTGTGTATAATGCACCAATTTGTAAGTCCCTCTGGATAAGAGCGTCTGCTAAATGACTTAAATGTAATGTAATGTATAAGACAGTAGTTTTGGAATTGTTAGTTAGATTACTTGTTGGTTATTACTGCATTGTCGGAACTAGAAGCACACGCATTTCGCTACACTCGCATTAACATCTGCTAACCATGTGTATGTGACAAATAAAATTTGATTTGATTTGATTTACACAGGATGTCATTGACGCAGGCAAGATATCACTACAATGTGTGTGAATGTCTATACGTGGACCGTGTCCCAATAATCTTCACTGGCTTCCTTTCCTCATCTCCTCCATTATAACCAATAGGAGTTGTCATCTGTCCAGTCCAATCAGATCATTGGTCATGAGAGAAAGCAGATACCAGGAACAAGGAAGCTAGTTTAGATCAAAGCCATACAATAGAGAGAGTTTGGCAAATTTGCCTCCATGTTGGTTCTAAACATTCCATGACATTAACCTTCTAATCTCCTTTCTAATTTGAACGCATAGAACATCTGGTGTCAAAATGGCCACCAATAAAAATGATACAATCTCAAACGGAGTTTTCCAAACTCTATACCTCTGTTTTAGATTGAAGGGACATAAGCATTGTCTTCTGACAGGAAGCATATGTCACTCCAACCCAGCACTAGTCCTTTGACCAGCAGCGCAGATGGGTGACCAACTACATGATGGGGGGGCATATATCGATATGGCACCCTATTACCCACATAGGGTAGTATGTAGGAAGTAGTGCACTATGGGCCCTGGTCAAAAGTAGTGCACTACGTAGGGAATAGTGGTGCCATTTGGGACACAACCCAGACTAATTGGGGAATGGAGATGGTTTGTTAACAGGCCTGTGTTCAAGTACTACTCAAAATCATGAGCCACTTTGGGTAAAAGCCTCTCCTAAAGGAGAGACTAAATGAATGCTGGATTAGTAGAGTAGCAGTCTTAGTATGTTAGCTAGTAGTATATAGTAGCAGTCTTAGTATGTTAGCTAGTAGTATTATAGAGTAGCAGTCGTAGTATGTTAGATAGTAGTATTATAGAGTAGCAGTCAGTGTGGTCTTCGTCTTAGTATGGTAGTAGTATAGAGTAGCAGTCTTAGTATGTTAGCGAGTAGTATTATATAGTAGCAGTCTTAGTATGGTAGCTAGTAGTATTATAGAGTAGCAGTCGTAGTATGGTAGCTAGTAGTATTATAGAGTAGCAGTCGTAGTATGTTAGCTAGTAGTATTATAGAATAGCAGTCTTAGTATGTTAGCTAGTATTATATAGTAGCAGTCTTAGTATGGTAGCTAGTAGTATTATAGAGTAGCAGTCTTAGTATGGTAGCTAGTAGTATTATAGAGTAGCAGTCTTAGTATGGTAGCTAGTAGTATTATAGTGTAACAGTCTTAGTATGGTAGTATTATATAGTAGCAGTCTTAGTATGTTAGCTAGTAGTATTATAGAGTAGCAGTCTTAGTATGGTAGCTAGTAGTATTATAGTGTAGCAGTCTTAGTATGGTAGTATTATATAGTAGCAGTCTTAGTATGTTAGCTAGTAGTATTATAGAGTAGCAATCTTAGTATGTTAGCAAGTAGTATTATATAGTAGCAGTCTTAGTATGGTAGCTAGTAGTATTATAGTGTAGCAGTCTTAGTATGGTAGTATTATATAGTAGCAGTCTTAGTATGTTAGCTAGTAGTATTATAGAGTAGCAGTCTTAGTATGTTAGCAAGTAGTATATAGTTGCAGACATAACTGTAGTAAGTAGGCATTTCTCCATTCACATGTTAAGTGTGAAGGGTCTGGTTAGAAAGCCTGTATGTTATGGTGGTTTCTTCCTCATGTGTCATCTGGTTTGGGCTTGAGCCGAGCCTTGGTGGCTGTGGCTTTAGGAGGACCCTTATGAGGTGTGTGTGATCTTACGTGGCTTGGGCTTGTGTGACGGGGCCTTAGTGGCTGGGGCTTTAGGTGGAGCCTTGGTGGGGGTGATCTCCTCATCTTCTCCAAAGACGGCACACGAGGAACGTCATCACAATGGCACATGAGGAACATCATCACAATGGCACATGAGGAACATCATCACAATGGCACATGAGGAACATCATCACAATGGCACATTAGGAACGTCATCACAATAGCTGAGGTCAGTACAGTCAAACCAGGGTTAGATTCAATCCAGACCGCGGAATTTCCGCGTTATAGTGCGATTGACATTGAAAGGCAATGTTCCCGCATTCGAAGAGACAACGCTGCATATGTCGGCTCAATCGGAAGTTACCTTTTAAAGGCCATGAACAGTCAAACAGTCAATGTTTTTTATTAAATTCGATGATATTTTATTATATTGTTACGTTTCCCAGCAAGAAAACCAACTCAATATTAGCAAGGCGTTCTTAATGTTTTGTACACTCAGTGTATGTTTCCCCTTTCTTCTGTGTCTGGTGTTAGCTAGTTACTGTCTAGCTAGGTCTTCATCTGTGTCTGGTGTTAGCTAGTTACTGTCTAGCTAGGTCTTCATCTGTGTCTGGTTCTAGCTAGTTACTGTCTAGCTAGGTCTTCATCTGTGTCTGGTGTTAGCTAGTTACTGGCTAGCTAGGTCTTCATCTGTGTCTGGTGTTAGCTAGTTACTGTCTAGCTAGGTCTTCATCTGTGTCTGGTGTTAGCTAGTTACTGTCTAGCTAGGTCTTCATCTGTGTCTGGTGTTAGCTAGTTACTGTCTAGCTAGGTCTTCATCTGTGTCTGGTGTTAGCTAGTTACTGACTAGCTAGGTCTTCATCTGTGTCTGGTGTTAGCTAGTTACTGTCTAGCTAGGTCTTCATCTGTGTCTGGTGTTAGCTAGTTACTGACTAGCTAGGTCTTCAGCCAACATGGAACAACACATCAATCAGCACTGTTGTGAACAGCATCACAAGAGACATGCCAAACAGGAAATGTATAAGTAAAATTGACATTGATCAAATATTATGAATTAATATAAGCTCCCCACCCACTCAGCCTGTCTTTTAAAACTTCCTGATAGTTTCTCAGATTTTGAACATTTCTATCCAAAACAAATATTATGGGTGATATTATTATGGGCAATTTTACATGGAAATCAGAATGACTGTCCGAGACCTTTAAAATGTCAAGCACCCTTCCACGGTCTGGATTGAATCTAGTCCATAACATTTTATTTATTTAACCTTTATTTAACTAGGCAAGCCAGTTAAGAACAAATTCTTATTTACAATGACGGCCTACTCCGGCCAAACCCGGACGACGCTGGCCCAATTGTGCGCCGCCCTATGGGACACCCAATCACGGCCGGTTGTGATACAGCTTGGAATCTAACCAGGGACTGTAGTGATGCCTCTAGATGCACTGAGATGCAATGCCTTAGACCACTGCGCCAATGCCTAATACCTGCTTAGGAGATTAGTATGATTTACCAGCTTTGTGCTTAAGCATGTGCTAAGTAGGCCTATAGAGCATAGCTACAGTAGAGAATAAAAAGTAAGCCTGTACACAGTCTGTACACAATGATGCTGATTAAAAGGGGAAATCCCAGGCACCAGATGAGGCTGCTGAGGGGAGAACGGCTCATAATAATGTCCGGAGCAGAGCAAATGGAATGGCATCAAATACCTGAAAACAATGTGTGTGATGTATCTGATACCATTCCACCTATTCCGCTCCAGTCATTACCATGAGCCCGTCCTCCCCAATTAAGGTGCAACCAGCCTCCTGTGGCTTGTACTAACGTTAGAACCTTAGATATAATCAATAATAGAAAATACACTACATCTTTATTAGTAGTCTTTCATGTGGTCAATACCTGATTAAATACCTGCCAGGTTAATAGATGTAAATAAATGAGGAGCCTTGTGCTTACTCATGTGAGCACAGTTGCTACAGCACAGGCAGATATAATATATAGCAGAGAAAGTCTATATTCAGACTGATCTGTGAATCTGGGATCGTTTACCTGCTCCTGCCCCTTCTACTGGTTTGGGGGTGGCTGCTGCTGAGAGAAGAGAAGCAATGAGAGAAGAAGGGAAGAGAACAAGAAAAGAACAGAAGAGAACAGAAGAAGATTAGAGGTGAAGAGAAGAACAACGTCATCATACAGAATGTAGCTACATCAATACACAGTCAAAATGATGACATTAATTCATATAAAACATGCAGTCAGACAGTGCATTGAAGCTACAATCAGCAATTGGTACCTCAATTTAGATTTGGTTTTTGCAAATTAACGACTTCATAGCCAGCGCATACAAACGTATTGTTAGAAAAATGTCATACAGAATATAGCTACATCCACACAGTCAGAATGTACCTAAATTAGTAGTCAGTAGACTTCATACTCAGGGATCAGAAATACATTGTTAGATAATGGCATACAAGAGCCTTCAGAAAGTATTTGCCTTATTGTACTCAGGATGCATATTTTGGAATATTTTTTATTTGTATTATTATTGTACAGGCTTCCTTCTTTTCACTCTGTCAATTAGGTTATTATTGTGGAGTAACTACAATGTTGTTGATCCACGCTCAGTTATCTCCTATCAGAACCATTCAACCCTGTAAGTGTTTTAAAGTCACCATTGGCCTCACGGTGAAATCCCTTAGTGGTTTCTTTCCTCTCCAGCAAGAGAGTTAGGAAGGACACCTGTATCTTTGGCTGCGGTTCAAACTCATCAAAAAAAGACACACCCTCGTCCACTTAACCTCGCCTTGTGCCCTTGTGGGAATCCCGTCACCAATTTGGAGGGCGATCCAAATTAATAGCCAAGCAGGGGAAGTTTGCGACGTAAGCCCCTCAGCCCTCGTTTTTAGTCGGCTTTGCGAGTGTGCAATAATGTTCACTCCGGGGCCTGAAACTCCCCATAATTTAATTTGCGACGATTGTACATCCGCTAAGAAAAGTCAGCGAAAACTTAAAAACAACATCAATGGATTAGTCAACATAAAAGTGTAAGTAAAAACAAATACAAATAAGTTAGAAATTGTGCTACTAATGCACACGACGGCACAAACATGTCTTGTAAAAAGTAAATAAGTTTCTTTTGGAAATTGTAGAAATAAATAAAAATTCCTTCTTCAGAAGTTCCAGCTAGGCAGGCTAACATTAGTTAGCTAATTAATTTGTTATCTATCATACAGTAGGCATATTTTAATATTTATATAGTTAATATAAGTAGACGTGCACTCATAATGGACTCTAGCGCATATAAAGCACAAACAAGCTACGGTGACTGAAAACACAATCATCGCGGGATGAACGAATGGCGAATTTCCGGCCAAGGGTGGTCCGTTTAAAAATCATTCCTTCCTCCCTCACCCTGCAAGTGTATAATCGACAGACGTCATGACACGTTAACAGAAGTGTCCACTTCATTTGAGGGCGGAGGGGATAGGGTGTGTGTTTTAACTGTTTAGGCTACAACCTTTGTAGTGACTGGGTGTATTGATACACCATCCAAAGTGGAATTAATAACTTCACCATGCTCAAAGGGTCTTCTTTTTTGTTTTTACCCATCTACCAATAGGTTTTATTTATTAGGGATCCCCATTAGCCAACGTCTTACTGAGGTCGGAAACATAATGGAAAAGACAGACAAAAAAACTAACAATTTACATACAATTAAAAACATGAACATTTACTGTGTGTGTGTGTGTGCATCTATCAGTTACACATACATCAGTACATACACACAATAAGTAAGTCACACGGGGGAGTTTTTTTAAACCAGATTTGCTGCTCTCTTGCTCTATAAGATGGAAGGGAGTTCCATGCACTTTTTATTGGGGCATTGGAAGACCTCCCTGGTCTTTGTGGTCAAATCTGTGTTTGAAAGTCAGTGCTTGACTGAGGGACCTTACAGATAACTGTATGTGTGGGGTACAGAGGTGAGGTAGTCATTCATAAATCATGTTAGACACTAGTATTGCAGACAGAGTGAGTCCATGCAACTTGTGGCTTGACTCAAGACATTTCCGCTTTTCATTAATGTAAAAAAAATATATATTTTTAAACACAATTCCACTTTGACATTACAGGGTATTTATTGTGTGCAGACCAGTAACAAAAAAATGCAATTTAATCCATTTTAAATTCAGGCTGTAAAAATTTGGAAAAAGCAAACGGGTGTGAATATATTCTGAAGACACTGTACATGAATCCATCGACCATGAATTCATGGTAGTGATGCATGATTTCATAGACATAAAGCATCCAGACTGTATTGTAGATACTGCAGTAGTAAATCTGAAGTCTATGAATATTGTGTATTTTACAGTCAGACTCTCTTTCTGTACTTACTTGCTATAGAGACGTCATCCAAGGCATCAGACAGGTCAAAGCCATCTGAATTCTGGGACAGAGCTGAAGACCGGGAGGGCAAGAAGAAGACAGGGAATAAGGCAGGGGGAGGAGAGAAACAGGGAGGAGTTGAGGGTTTTTACACAATGCAGTGCAGAGAAAAGGACAGGAACTTTGCTCTAGTCAGTCCTCATTTCTCTTTACCTCCATCCGAGATTATGCAGCTATATCTACTGCTATATCTACTGCTATATCTACTGCTATATCTACTGCTATATCTACTGCTATATCTACTGCTATATCTACTGCTATATCTACTGCTATATCTACAGCTATATCTACAGCTATATCTACAGCTATATCTACTTCCATTCTACTGCTATATCTACTGCTATATCTACTGCTATATCTACAGCTATGTCTACAGCTATATCTACTTCTATATCTACAGCGATATCTACTGCTATATCTACTTCCATTCTACTGCTATATCTACTACTATATCTACAGCTATATCTACTGCTATATATACAGCTATATCTACTTCCATTCTACTGCTATATCTACTTCCATTCTACTGCTATATCTACTGCTATATCTACTTCCATTCTACTGCTATATCTACAGCTATATCTACTGCTATATCTACATCTACTGCTATATCTACAGCTATATCTACTTCCATTCTACTGCTATATCTACTGCTATATCTACAGCTATATCTACTGCTATATCTACTTCCATTCTACTGCTATATCTACTGCTATATCTACTGCTATATCTACTGCTATATCTACTTCCATTCTACTGCTATATCTACTGCTATATCTACAGCTATATCTACTGCTATATCTACTGCTATATCTACTTCCATTCTACTGCTATATCTACTGCTATATCTACTGCTATATCTACTGCTATATCTACTGCTATATCTACAGCTATATCTACTGCTATATCTACTGCTATATCTACTGCTATATCTACTGCTATATCTACAGCTATATCTACAGCTATATCTACTGCTATATCTACAGCTATATCTACAGCTATATCTACTGCTATATCTACAGCTATATCTACTGCTATATCTACTTCCAATCTGGAACACACACACACACTAATGGAGCATCCTTTTATCAAACAGCTGTGCAGTAACGTTATGCACAGCTCTTCGATTTTCAGTGCGGTCAACCAGACCTGGGTTCAAATACTATTTGAAATCATGTCAAATGCTGTAGCTGAGCTTGTCTGACACAATGGAACCATATGGCCATAGGTCTGCTGCCAATCAACACCTTCTTCATTCCTTTCCATGATCAACGTTCCAGTGTAGTGACGAATGCAGTGGTTTCTGTCGTATCTCGATGGCAACAAAGACTCCTTGCATTCCTCAAACACATGGAACAGAAGAGCTATTGTGTCCATACAGCAACACGTCTCTTTTTCAAGTTTCTCCTCACAATTAGTGATAATCATGAATCTAAAGACCTATAAGGGGTATTTTTTCCCTCCAATGAAATAATTCAGCCTTATCATTAGGTCGATAAAACCTGCATACTCTCATTATGTAGATAACACCTGCATACCCTCATTATGTAGATAACACCTGCATACTCTCATTATGTAGATAACACCTGCATACTCTCATTATCATTATGTAGATAACACCTGCATACCCTCATTATGTAGATAACACCTGCATACTCTCATTATGTAGATAACACCTGCATACTCTCATTATGTAGATAACACCTGCATACCCTCATTATGTAGATAACACCTGCATACCCTCATTATGTAGATAACACCTGCATACCCTCATTATGTAGATAACACCTGCATACCCTCATTATGTAAATAACACCTGCATACCCTCATTATGTAGATAACACCTGCATACTCTCATTATGTAGATAACACCTGCATACTCTCATTATCATTATGTAGATAACACCTGCATACTCTCATTATCATTATGTAGATAACACCTGCATACTCTCATTATCATTATGTAGATAACACCTGCGTAGCCTCATTACCTACACACTGATCTAAGGACAGTTTAGCATCCTCCTTCACCCCCCTCCCCCAATAAGACAAATGAATGACCTGCTTAGGATTAGAGGATCAGCTTTTGATCATCATTATGTATCAGACCCCCATGAGTCAGAACAATAATATGTATCAGACCCCCATCAGTCAGAACAATGACATGTATCAGACCCCCCTCATCTAAATAGTCAGAACTATGACATGTATCAGAATCCCCATCTAAATAGTCAGAACTATGACATGTATCAGACCCCCCATCTAAATAGTCAGAACAATGACATGTATCAGACCCCCATCTAAATAGTCAGAACAATGACATGTATCAGACCCCTCATCTAAATAGTCAGAACAATGACATGTATCAGACCCCCACCCCATCTAAATAGTCAGAACAATGACATGTATCAGACCCCCATCTAAATAGTCAGAACAATGACATGTATCAGACCCCCATCTAAATAGTCAGAACAATGACATGTACCAGACCCCCATCTAAATAGTCAGAACAATGACATGTACCAGACCCCCATCTAAATAGTCAGAACAATGACATGTATCAGACCCCCATCTAAATAGTCAGAACAATGACATGTATCAGACCCCCATCTAAATAGTTAAAACAATGACATGTATCAGACCCCCATCTAAATAGTCAGAACAATGACATGTATCAGACCCCCATCTAAATAGACAGAACTGTGACATGTATCAGACCCCCATCTAAATAGTCAGAACTATGACATGTATCAGACCCCCATCTAAATAGACAGAACTGTGACATGTATCAGACCCCCATCTAAATAGTTAGAACTATGACATGTATCAGACCCCCATCTAAATAGTCAGAACAATGACATGTATCAGACCCCTCCCCCATATAAAGTCAGAACAATGACATGTATCAGACCCCCATCTAAATAGTTAGAACTATGACATGTATCAGACCCCCCATCTAAATAGTCAGAACAATGACATGTATCAGACCCCCCATCCAAATAGTCAGAACTATGACATGTATCAGACCCCCCATCAGTCAGAACAATGACATGTATCAGACCCCCCATCTAAATAGTCAGAACAATGACATGTATCAGACCCCCATCTAAGGTCAGAACAATGACATGTATCAGACCCCCCATCTAAAGTCAGAACAATGACATGTATCAGACCCCCCCATCTAAATAGTCAGAACAATGACATGTATCAGACCCCCCATCTAAATAGTCAGAACAATGACATGTATCAGACCCCCATCTAAATAGTCAGAACAATGACATGTATCAGACCCCCCCATCTACATAGTCAGAACAATGACAATGATCAGACCCCCCCATCTACATAGTCAGAACAATGACATGTATCAGACCCATCTAAATAGTCAGAACAATGACATGTATCAGACCCCCCTCATCTAAATAGTCAGAACAATGACATGTATCAGACCCCCCATCTAAATAGTCAGAACAATGACATGTATCAGACCCCCCCATCTAAATAGTCAGAACAATGACATGTATCAGACCCCCCATCTAAATAGAAAGAACAAAGACATGTATCAGACCCATCTAAATAGTCAGAACAATGACATGTATCAGACCCCCCCATCTAAATAGTCAGAACAATGACATGTATGAGACCCATCTAAATAGTCAGAACAATGACATGTATCAGACCCCCATCAGTCAGAACAATGACATGTATCAGACCCCCCCCATCTAAAAAGTCAGAACAATGACATGTATCAGACCCCCCATCTAAATAGTCAGAACAATGACATGTATCAGACCCCCCATCTAAATAATAATAATAATAATAATAATAATAAATAGTCAGAACAATGACATGTATCAGACCCCCCATCTAAAGTCAGAACAATGACATGTATCAGACCCCCATCTAAAGTCAGAACAATGACATGTATCAGAACCCCCCCATCTAAAGTCAGAACAATGACATGTATCAGACCCCTCCCCCCATCTAAAGTCAGAACGATGACATGTATCAGACCCCTCCCCCATCTAAAGTCAGAACAATGACATTTATCAGACCCCCATCTAAATAGTCAGAACAATGACATGTATCAGATCCCCCATCTAAATAGTCAGAACAATGACATGTATCAGACCCCCATCTAAATAGTCAGAACAATGACATGTATCAGACCCCCATCTAAATAGTCAGAACAATGACATGTATCAGACCCCCATCTAAATAGTCAGAACAATGACATGTATCAGACCCCCATCTAAATAGTCAGAACAATGACATGTATCAGACCCCCATCTAAATAGTCAGAACTATGACATGTATCAGACCCCCATCTAAATAGTCAGAACAATGACATGTATCAGACCCCCCATCTAAATAGTTAGAACAATGACATGTATCAGACCCCCATCTAAATAGTCAGAACAATGACATGTATCAGACCCCCATCTAAATAGTCAGAACAATGACATGTATCAGACCCCCATCTAATTAGTCAGAACTATGACATGTATCAGACCCCCATCTAAATAGTCAGAACTGTGACATGTATCAGAACCCCCATCTAAATAGTCAGAACTATGACATGTATCAGACCCCCATCTAAATAGTTAGAACTATGACATGTATCAGACCCCCCATCTAAATAGTCAGAACAATGACATGTATCAACCCCCCCATCTAAATAGTCAGAACAATGACATGTATCAGACCCCCATCTAAATAGTCAGAACAATGACATGTATCAGACCCCCATCTAAATAGTCAGAACAATGACATGTATCAGACCCCCATCTGAATAGTCAGAACAATGACATGTATCAGACCCCCATCAGTCAGAACAATGACATGTATCAGACCCCCATCTAAATAGTCAGAACAATGACATGTATCAGACCCCCCCATCTAAAGTCAGAACAATGACATGTATCAGACCCTCCCATCTAAATAGTCAGAACTATGACATGTATCAGACCCTCCCATCTAAATAGTCAGAACTATGACATGTATCAGACCCCCCATCTAGTCAGAACAATGACATGTATCAGGGCCCCCATCTAGAAAAACAATAATAATAATAATAAATGCCATTTAGCAGACGCTTTTATCCAAAGCGACTTACAGTCATGTGTGCATACATTCTACGTATGGGTGGTCCCGGGATCGAACCCACTACACTGGCGTTACAAGCGCCATGCTCTACCAACTGACATGACATGTATCAGACCCCCCCATCTAAAGTCAGAACAATGACATGTATCAGACCCCCCATCTAAAGTCAGAACAATGACATGTATCAGAACCCCCCATCTAAAGTCAGAACAATGACATGTATCAGACCCCTCCCCCCATCTAAAGTCAGAACGATGACATGTAACAGACCCCTCCCCCATCTAAAGTCAGAACAATGACATTTATCAGACCCCCATCTAAATAGTCAGAACAATGACATGTATCAGATCCCTCCCCCCATCTAAATAGTCAGAACAATGACATGTATCAGATCCCTCCCCCCCATCTAAATAGTCAGAACAATGACATGTATCAGACCCCCATCTAAATAGTCAGAACAATGACATGTATCAGACCCCCATCTAAATAGTCAGAACAATGACATGTATCAGACCCCCATCTAAATAGTTAGAACAATGACATTTATCAGACCCCCATCTAAATAGTCAGAACAATGACATGTATCAGACCCCCCATCTAAATAGTTAGAACAATGACATGTATCAGACCCCCCCATCTAAATAGTCAGAACAATGACATGTATCAGACCCCCATCTAAATAGTCAGAACAATGACATGTATCAGACCCCCATCTAAATAGTCAGAACAATGACATGTATCAGACCCCCATCTAAATAGTTAGAACAATGACATGTATCAGACCCCCCATCTACATAGTCAGAACAATGACATGTGTCAGACCCATCTAAATAGTCAGAACAATGACATGTATCAGACCCCCCATCTAAATAGTCAGAACAATGACATGTATCAGACCCCCATCTAAATAGTCAGAACTGTGACATGTATCAGAACCCCCATCTAAATAGTCAGAACTATGACATGTATCAGACCCCCATCTAAATAGTCAGAACAATGACATGTATCAACCCCCCCCATCTAAATAGTCAGAACAATGACATGTATCAGACCCCCATCTAAATAGTCAGAACAATGACATGTATCAGACCCCCATCTAAATAGTCAGAACAATGACATGTATCAGACCCCCATCTGAATAGTCAGAACAATGACATGTATCAGACCCCCATCAGTCAGAACAATGACATGTATCAGACCCCCCCATCTAAATAGTCAGAACAATGACATGTACCAGACCCCCATCTAAATAGTCAGAACAATGACATGTATCAGACCCCCATCTAAATAGTCAGAACAATGACATGTATCAGACCCCCCATCTAAATAGTTAAAACAATGACATGTATCAGACCCCCATCTAAATAGTCAGAACAATGACATGTATCAGACCCCCATCTAAATAGACAGAGAACTGTGACATGTATCAGACCCCCATCTAAATAGTCAGAACTATGACATGTATCAGACCCCCCATCTAAATAGACAGAACTGTGACATGTATCAGACCCCCCATCTAAATAGTTAGAACTATGACATGTATCAGACCCCCATCTAAATAGTCAGAACAATGACATGTATCAGACCCCTCCCCCATATAAAGTCAGAACAATGACATGTATCAGACCCCCATCTAAATAGTTAGAACTATGACATGTATCAGACCCCCCATCTAAATAGTCAGAACAATGACATGTATCAGACCCCCATCCAAATAGTCAGAACTATGACATGTATCAGACCCCCATCAGTCAGAACAATGACATGTATCAGACCCCCCCATCTAAATAGTCAGAACAATGACATGTATCAGACCCCCCATCTAAGGTCAGAACAATGACATGTATCAGACCCCCCATCTAAAGTCAGAACAATGACATGTATCAGACCCCCCCATCTAAATAGTCAGAACAATGACATGTATCAGACCCCCATCTAAATAGTCAGAACAATGACATGTATCAGACCCCCATCTAAATAGTCAGAACAATGACATGTATCAGACCCCCCATCTACATAGTCAGAACAATGACAATGATCAGACCCCCCCATCTACATAGTCAGAACAATGACATGTATCAGACCCATCTAAATAGTCAGAACAATGACATGTATCAGACCCCCCTCATCTAAATAGTCAGAACAATGACATGTATCAGACCCCCCATCTAAATAGTCAGAACAATGACATGTATCAGACCCCCCATCTAAATAGTCAGAACAATGACATGTATCAGACCCCCCCATCTAAATAGAAAGAACAAAGACATGTATCAGACCCATCTAAATAGTCAGAACAATGACATGTATCAGACCCCCCCATCTAAATAGTCAGAACAATGACATGTATGAGACCCATCTAAATAGTCAGAACAATGACATGTATCAGACCCCCATCAGTCAGAACAATGACATGTATCAGACCCCCCCCCATCTAAAAAGTCAGAACAATGACATGTATCAGACCCCCATCTAAATAGTCAGAACAATGACATGTATCAGACCCCCCCATCTAAATAATAATAATAATAATAATAATAATAATAATAATAATAATAAATAGTCAGAACAATGACATGTATCAGACCCCCCCATCTAAAGTCAGAACAATGACATGTATCAGACCCCCCATCTAAAGTCAGAACAATGACATGTATCAGAACCCCCCATCTAAAGTCAGAACAATGACATGTATCAGACCCCTCCCCCCATCTAAAGTCAGAACGATGACATGTATCAGACCCCTCCCCCCATCTAAAGTCAGAACAATGACATTTATCAGACCCCCATCTAAATAGTCAGAACAATGACATGTATCAGATCCCCCCATCTAAATAGTCAGAACAATGACATGTATCAGACCCCCATCTAAATAGTCAGAACAATGACATGTATCAGACCCCCATCTAAATAGTCAGAACAATGACATGTATCAGACCCCCATCTAAATAGTCAGAACAATGACATGTATCAGACCCCCATCTAAATAGTCAGAACAATGACATGTATCAGACCCCCATCTAAATAGTCAGAACTATGACATGTATCAGACCCCCATCTAAATAGTCAGAACAATGACATGTATCAGACCCCCCCATCTAAATAGTTAGAACAATGACATGTATCAGACCCCCATCTAAATAGTCAGAACAATGACATGTATCAGACCCCCATCTAAATAGTCAGAACAATGACATGTATCAGACCCCCATCTAAATAGTCAGAACTATGACATGTATCAGACCCCCATCTAAATAGTCAGAACAATGACATGTATCAGACCCCCCATCTAAATAGTTAGAACAATGACATGTATCAGACCCCCATCTAAATAGTCAGAACAATGACATGTATCAGACCCCCATCTAAATAGTCAGAACAATGACATGTATCAGACCCCCATCTAATTAGTCAGAACTATGACATGTATCAGACCCCCATCTAAATAGTCAGAACTGTGACATGTATCAGAACCCCCATCTAAATAGTCAGAACTATGACATGTATCAGACCCCCATCTAAATAGTTAGAACTATGACATGTATCAGACCCCCCCCATCTAAATAGTCAGAACAATGACATGTATCAACCCCCCATCTAAATAGTCAGAACAATGACATGTATCAGACCCCCATCTAAATAGTCAGAACAATGACATGTATCAGACCCCCCATCTGAATAGTCAGAACAATGACATGTATCAGACCCCCATCAGTCAGAACAATGACATGTATCAGACCCCCCCATCTAAATAGTCAGAACAATGACATGTATCAGACCCCCCCCCATCTAAAGTCAGAACAATGACATGTATCAGACCCTCCCATCTAAATAGTCAGAACTATGACATGTATCAGACCCTCCCATCTAAATAGTCAGAACTATGACATGTATCAGACCCCCCCATCTAGTCAGAACAATGACATGTATCAGGGCCCCCATCTAGAAAAACAATAATAATAATAATAAATGCCATTTAGCAGACGCTTTTATCCAAAGCGACTTACAGTCATGTGTGCATACATTCTACGTATGGGTGGTCCCGGGGATCGAACCCACTACACTGGCGTTACAAGCGCCATGCTCTACCAACTGACATGACATGTATCAGACCCCCCCATCTAAAGTCAGAACAATGACATGTATCAGACCCCCCATCTAAAGTCAGAACAATGACATGTATCAGAACCCCCCATCTAAAGTCAGAACAATGACATGTATCAGACCCCTCCCCCCATCTAAAGTCAGAACGATGACATGTAACAGACCCCTCCCCCCATCTAAAGTCAGAACAATGACATTTATCAGACCCCCATCTAAATAGTCAGAACAATGACATGTATCAGACCCCCCATCTAAATAGTCAGAACAATGACATGTATCAGACCCCCATCTAAATAGTTAGAACAATGACATTTATCAGACCCCCATCTAAATAGTCAGAACAATGACATGTATCAGACCCCCCCCATCTAAATAGTTAGAACAATGACATGTATCAGACCCCCCATCTAAATAGTCAGAACAATGACATGTATCAGACCCCCCATCTAAATAGTCAGAACAATGACATGTATCAGACCCCCATCTAAATAGTCAGAACAATGACATGTATCAGACCCCCCATCTAAATAGTTAGAACAATGACATTTATCAGACCCCCATCTAAATAGTCAGAACTATGACATGTATCAGACCCCCCATCTAAATAGTCAGAACTATGACATGTATCAGACCCCCCCATCTAAATAGTCAGAACAATGACATATATCAGACCCCCCCATCCAAATAGTCAGAACTATGACATGTATCAGACCCCCCATCTAAATAGTCAGAACTATGACATGTATCAGACCCCCATCAGTCAGAACAATGACATGTATCAGACCCCCCATCTAAATAGTCAGAACAATGACATGTATCAGACCCCCCATCTAAAGTCAGAACAATGACATGTATCAACCCCCCAAATAAATAGTCAGAACAATGACATGTATCAGACCCCCATCTAAATAGTTAGAACTATGACATGTATCAGACCCCCCATCTAAATAGTCAGAACAATGACATGTATCAGATCCCCCCATCCAAATAGTCAGAACTATGACATGTATCAGACCCCCCATCTAAATAGTCAGAACAATGACATGTATCAGACCCCCCCATCTAAATAGTCAGAACAATGACATGTGTCAGACCCATCTAAATAGTCAGAACAATGACATGTATCAGACCCCCCATCTAAATAGTCAGAACAATGACATGTATCAGACCCCCATCTAAATAGTCAGAACTGTGACATGTATCAGAACCCCCATCTAAATAGTCAGAACTATGACATGTATCAGACCCCCATCTAAATAGTTAGAACTATGACATGTATCAGACCCCCCCCCATCTAAATAGTCAGAACAATGACATGTATCAACCCCCCCATCTAAATAGTCAGAACAATGACATGTATCAGACCCCCATCTAAATAGTCAGAACAATGACATGTATCAGACCCCCATCTAAATAGTCAGAACAATGACATGTATCAGACCCCCATCTGAATAGTCAGAACAATGACATGTATCAGACCCCCATCAGTCAGAACAATGACATGTATCAGACCCCCCCATCTAAATAGTCAGAACAATGACATGTATCAGACCCCCCCATCTAAAGTCAGAACAATGACATGTATCAGACCCTCCCATCTAAATAGTCAGAACTATGACATGTATCAGACCCTCCCATCTAAATAGTCAGAACTATGACATGTATCAGACCCCCCCATCTAGTCAGAACAATGACATGTATCAGGGCCCCCCATCTAGAAAAACAATGACATGTATCAGACCCCCCCATCTAAAGTCAGAACAATGACATGTATCAGACCCCCCCCATCTAAAGTCAGAACAATGACATGTATCAGACCCCTCCCCCCATCTAAAGTCAGAACAATGACATGTATCAGACCCCTCCCCCCATCTAAAGTCAGAACGATGACATGTAACAGACCCCTCCCCCCATCTAAAGTCAGAACAATGACATTTATCAGACCCCCATCTAAATAGTCAGAACAATGACATGTATCAGATCCCTCCCCCCATCTAAATAGTCAGAACAATGACATGTATCAGACCCCCATCTAAATAGTCAGAACAATGACATGTATCAGACCCCCATCTAAATAGTCAGAACAATGACATGTATCAGACCCCCATCTAAATAGTTAGAACAATGACATTTATCAGACCCCCATCTAAATAGTCAGAACAATGACATGTATCAGACCCCCCTCATCTAAATAGTTAGAACAATGACATGTATCAGACCCCCCATCTAAATAGTCAGAACAATGACATGTATCAGACCCCCATCTAAATAGTCAGAACAATGACATGTATCAGACCCCCATCTAAATAGTCAGAACAATGACATGTATCAGACCCCCCATCTAAATAGTTAGAACAATGACATTTATCAGACCCCCCATCTAAATAGTCAGAACTATGACATGTATCAGACCCCCCATCTAAATAGTCAGAACTATGACATGTATCAGACCCCCCATCTAAATAGTCAGAACAATGACATGTATCAGACCCCCCCATCCAAATAGTCAGAACTATGACATGTATCAGACCCCCCCATCTAAATAGTCAGAACTATGACATGTATCAGACCCCCATCAGTCAGAACAATGACATGTATCAGACCCCCCCATCTAAATAGTCAGAACAATGACATGTATCAGACCCCCCATCTAAAGTCAGAACAATGACATGTATCAACCCCCCCAAATAAATAGTCAGAACAATGACATGTATCAGACCCCCATCTAAATTTTCAGAACAATGACATGTATCAGACCCCCATCTACATAGTCAGAACAATGACATGTGTCAGACCCATCTAAATAGTCAGAACAATGACATGTATCAGACCCCCATCTAAATAGTCAGAACAATGACATGTATCAGACCCCCATCTAAATAGTCAGAACAATGACATGTATCAGACCCCCATCTGAATAGTCAGAACAATGACATGTATCAGACCCCCATCAGTCAGAACAATGACATGTATCAGACCCCCCATCTAAATAGTCAGAACTATGACATGTATCAGACCCCCCATCTAAATAGTCAGAACTATGACATGTATCAAACCCCCCATCTAAATAGTCAGAACAATGACATGTATCAGACCCCCCCATCTAAAGTCAGAGCAATGACATGTATCAGACCCCCCCATCTAAAGTCAGAGCAATGACATGTACCAGACCCCCCCATCTAAAGTCAGAACAATGACATGTATCAGACCCCTCCCCCATCTAAAGTCAGAACAATGACATGTATCAGACCCCCATCTAAATAGTTAGAACTATGACATGTATCAGACCCCCCATCTAAATAGTCAGAACAATGACATGTATCAGACCCCCCCCCCCCCCCATCTAAAGTCAGAGCAATGACATGTACCAGACCCCCATCTAAAGTCAGAACTATGACATGTATCAGACCCCCATCTAAATAGTCAGAACAATGACATGTATCAGACCCCCCATCTAAATAGTCAGAACAATGACATGTATCAGACCCCCCCCATCAAATAGTCAGAACTATGACATGTATCAGACCCCCATCTAAATAGTCAGAACAATGACATGTATCAGACCCCCATCTAAATAGTCAGAACAATGACATGTATCAGACCCCCCATCTAAATAGTCAGAACAATGACATGTATCAGACCCCCCATCTAGTCAGAACAATGACATGTATCAGACCCCTCCCCCCATCTAAAAGTCAGAACAATGACATGTATCAGACCCCCATCTAAATAGTTAGAACTATGACATGTATCAGACCCCCCCATCTAAATAGTTAGAACTATGACATGTATCAGACCCCCCATCTAAATAGTCAGAACAATGACATGTATCAGACCCCCCATCCAAATAGTCAGAACTATGACATGTATCAGACCCCCGCCCCATCTAAATAGTCAGAACTATCACATGTATTAGACCCCCATCTAAATAGTTAGAACTATGACATCTATCAGACCCCCCATCCAAATAGTCAGAACAATGACATGTATCAGACCCCCCCATCTAAATAGTCAGAACAATGACATGTATCAGACCCATCTAAATAGTCAGAACAATGACATGTATCAGACCCATCTAAATAGTCAGAACAATGACATGTATCAGACCCCCCCATCTAAATAGTCAGAACAATGACATGTATCAGACCCCCCCATCTAAATAGTCAGAACAATGACATGTATCAGACCCTCCCCCATCTAAATAGTCAGAACAATGACATGTATCAGACCCCCCATCTAAATAGTCAGAACAATGACATGTATCAGACCCCCCCATCTAAATAGTCAGAACAATGACATGTATCAGACCCCCCATCTAAATAGTCAGAACTGGAGGACGACTGATTATGATTTTTCAACGCCGACACCGATACCGATTATTGGAGGACCAAAAAACACCGATACCGACGATTTAAAATATATATAATGACAATTACAACAATACTGAATAAACACTTATTTTAACTTAATATAATACTTCAATAAAATCAATTTAGCCTCAAATAAATAATGAAACATATTCAATTTGGTTTAAATAATGCAAAAACAAAGTGTTGGAGAAGTAAAAGTGCAATATGTGCCATGTAAGAAAGCTAACATTTAAAGTTCCTTTCTCAGAACATGAGAACATATAAAAGATGGTGGTTCCTTTTGAGTCTTCAATATTTCCAGGTAAGAAGTTTTAGGTTGTAGTTATTATAGGAATTATAGGACTATTTCTCTCTATACGATTTGTATTTCATATACCTTTGACTATTGGATGTTCTTATAGGCACTTTAGTATTGCCAGTGTAACAGTATAGCTTCCGTCCCTCTCCTCACTCCTACCTGGGCTCGAACCAGGAACACATCGACAACAGCCACACTCAAAGTAGCGTTACCCATGCAGAGCAAGTCGAACAACTACTCCAAGTCTCAGAACGAGTAACGTTTGAAACGCTATTAGCTCGCACCCCACTAACTAGATAGGCTGGTGTAACCGATGTGAAATGGCTAATCTTGGGAGTTGATAGGCTTGAAGTCATAAACAGCGCAAGTCTTGAAGAGGTGATTCAGAGCCCGCAGCACTCAGGGAGAAGGGCACAATGGCCACTGGCTGCAAAAGGCGTGGATTTCTTTTCACATGCATTTTGGCTGCACAAAGGGGGTGCCGCTGGGAAATATGAAGCATTATCAAGTGCTTCTCAAATTGTGAATGAGTGACTGATGAAGTGTGAAGCCTGCACAAAACACTAAGCAGAGCTCATGCCTTTCAAGCAACTTTTTTCAAATCATCATTAGAGTCACATCATGCAGCCTTACAATGTATTAAACACCAAAACTTATAATCCAACATTTATTGAACAACTAAAGTTACATTAATAACTCTAAATTAAACATTTAGGAGTACCTATTTCTTTGTTAAATGCTCAACACAGAATAGCCCCATGTGCGCAATCCCTTAAATCGTTTGAGGAAATATCCTTTCTATTTTATTCTGCTTTGTTCAATTGTATTTGTCATAAAATAATGCCTTGGGAATTCTAAGCAAATCTGGTCTGCTAAATGAACTAGTGTAGCCCACAGCCATATGGCATAGCCAGATCAGGACCTAACATAAGGACAACTCATAGTATGCTACTCTGTTATTCTGAAATAGACTACATTTTATTCCTATCATTCTTCTTTAGACCCGTCTAAAATAAATAATGGATTTATTGGGATGGTGTAGGCTATGTTACATGTATCTATTGGGATGGTGTAGGCTATATTACATGTATCTATTGGGATGGTGTAGGCTATATTACATGTATCTATTGGGATGGTGTAGGCTATATTACATGTATCTATTGGGATGGTGTAGGCTATATTACATGTATCTATTGGGATGGTGTAGGCTATATTACATGTATCTATTGGGATGGTGTAGGCTATATTACATGTATCTATTGGGATGGTGTAGGCTATATTACATGTATCTATTGGGATGGTGTAGGCTATATTACATGTATCTATTGGGATGGTGTAGGCTATATTACATGTATTTATTGGGATGATGTAGGCTATATTACATGTATTTATTGGGATGGTGTAGGCTATATTACATGGATTTATTGGGATGGTGTAGGCTATATGACATGGATTTATTGGGATGATGTAGGCTATATGACATGGATTTATTGTGATGGTGTAGGCTATATGACATGGATTTATTGGCATGGTGTAGGCTATATGACATGGATTTATTGGGATGGTGTAGGCTATATGACATGGATTTATTGGGAAGGTGTAGGCTATATTACATGGATTTATTGGGATGGTGTAGGCTATATGACATGGATTTATTGGGAAGGTGTAGGCTATATTACATGGATTTATTGGGAAGGTGTAGGCTATATTACATGGATTTATTGGGATGGTGTAGGCTATATTACATGGATTTATTGGGATGGTGTAGGCTATATGACATGGATTTATTGGGAAGGTGTAGGCTATATTACATGGATTTATTGGGAAGGTGTAGGCTATATTACATGGATTTATTGGGATGGTGTAGGCTATATTACATGGATTTATTGGGATGGTGTAGGCTATATTACATGGATTTATTGGGATGGTGTAGGCTATATGACATGGATTTATTGGGAAGGTGTAGGCTATATGACATGGATTTATTGGGATGGTGTAGGCTATATTACATGGATTTATTGGGAAGGTGTAGGCTATATGACATGGATTTATTGGGATGGTGTAGGCTATATGACATGGATTTATTGGGAAGGTGTAGGCTATATTACATGGATTTATTGGGATGGTGTAGGCTATATTACATGGATTTATTGGGATGGTGTAGGCTATATGACATGGATTTATTGGGATGGTGTAGGCTATATGACATGGATTTATTGGGAAGGTGTAGGCTATATTACATGGATTTATTGTGATGGTGTAGGCTATATGACATGGATTTATTGGGATGGTGTAGGCTATATTACATGGATTTATTGGGATGGTGTAGGCTATATGACATGGATTTAGATCTGCATCAGTGGCTGTGTGGAAGCCAGGAGATGGTAAACGCCTTTATGTTAATTAACGGTTAATTACCGTGAGACCGACAGTTATCTGCATGACAATCCCCAGCTGATGAAATGTCATGACAGCCACAGCCCTAGTCACAGCTCCTTCTAACACACACAGGCGCATACAAGCTAGATCACGCACACACACACACACACACACACACACACACACACACACACACACACACACACACACACACACACACACACACACACACACACACACACACACACACACACACACACACACACACACACACACACACACCCCTGTCCTGTCCAAACCCCCTGTGAGACATGGCTGTGTTGTGAAGGTGTTGCAGGCCAGCCAGGGCCACCACCACACCCTGGTCAATGAAGCTTCACTATAATGTTATTACTATAGTTATTGATATTCTGTTTGCACTCATTATTGATATTACTGTTGCTTTATTTCACCTGGTATAACTATTGCTATGCACCCAAGCCCGCCCCCATGCACCCAAGCCCGCCCCCATGCACCCAAGCCCGTCCCCATGCACCCAGCCCGCCCCCATGCACCCAGCCCGCCCCCATGCACCCAGCCCGCCCCCATGCACCCAGCCCGCCCCCATGCACCCAGCCTGCCCCCACGTATATTTGCTCCTTCCTCCCCTACAGAATATAGGGGAAACAGCCCTTTGTCTCTCTGTCACATGATGGCCCAAGAACCAACCATGTGACTTCTGATCACCAGTGAGTGGAGTTTTCCTTTTCCACATGTATAGATCTTACTTTTAACTCATTACTTTCGACACCAAAGGAGTAAATTAGCTAGATATAACTCATCATGTCAATATTGAATTCCCAATATGAACAGTCATCTCTATAGAGACTGTATAGAGGGCTCCTGCATGGATCCTCAGCTGTTGTGCATCAAAGAGAATAAATAATCACATTCCTCTGTTCAATGACTGGGGACTGATCTCATTACACTTCATTAAGGGTGTGGCAGGGTGTAATATAACCCAAAAGCTTGCACGCTGCACACACACACACCCCTCATCCCCTTTCCCAAAGAAAAGACTGCAGCTGAGGCTTCACCCCTCTTCTTCCCTCCCTTGCCCCCCTTCCTTTACCATCCCTCTCTCCCCTCCTCCCCCCTCCTTTTCTGCCCTCTCCCCTCCCTTTTCTCCTTCTTTCCCCCTCCCCATCATTTCCTCTCTCTCGCTCTCCCTTCTTTACCTGCCTTTAACCCCCCTCCTTATCATCCCCCTCTCCCCCTCCTTTCATCCCTCTCCCTCCCTCCTCCCCTCCGTTTATCGACCTCTCCCCCTTCTCCCCCTCCTTTTCCTCCCTCTCCCTCCTTTTCTCTACACATTTTCCCTCCCTCTCCCCCTTCTTTCCTCCCCTATCCCCCTCTATTCCTCCCTCTCCCCTTATTTTCTCACTGTCCCCCTCTATTCCTCCCTCTCCCCCTTCTTTCCTCCCTGTCCCCCTCTATTCCTCCCTCTCCCCTTATTTCCTCACTGTCCCCCTTCTTTCCTCACTGTCCCCCTCTATTCCTCCCTCTCCCCCTTCTTTCCTCACTGTCCCCCCTCTATTCCTCCCTCTCCCCCTTCTTTCCTCCCTGTCCCCCTCTATTCCTCCCTCTCCCCCTTATTTTCTCCCTGTCCCCCTTCTTTCCTCACTGTCCCCCCTCTATTCCTCCCTCTCCCCCTTCTTTCCTCACTGTCCCCCCTCTATTCCTCCCTCTCCCCCTTCTTTCCTCCCTGTCCCCCTCTATTCCTCCCTCTCCCCTTCTTTCCTCCCTGTCCCCCTCTATTCCTCCCTCTCCCCCTTATTTTCTCCCTGTCCCCCTTCTTTCCTCACTGTCCCCCTTCTATTCCTCCCTGTCCCCCTCTATTCCTCCCTGTCCCCCTCTATTCCTCCCTGTCCCCCTTCTTTCCTCCCTGTCCCCCTCTATTCCTCCCTGTCCCCCTTCTTTCCTCCCTGTCCCCCTCTATTCCTCCCTCTCCCCTTTCCTCCCTGTCCCCCCTCTATTCCTCCCTCTCCCCCTTCTTTCCTCCCTGCCCCCTCTATTCCTCCCTCTCCCCCTCTATTCCTCCTCTCCCCCTTCTTTCCTCCCTCTCCCCCTCCTTTTCCTCCCTCTCCCTCTTCTCTACAAATGTTTCCTCCCTCTCCCCCTTCTTTCCTCCCTGCCCCCCTCTATTTATCCCTCTCCCCCTCCTTTCCTCCTTCTCCCCCTCCCTCACCCTTTTCCTCCCTGCCTCCTTTCCATCCCTCTCCCCCTCCTTTCCTCCCCCTTCCCTTTTCCTCCTTTCCTCCCCCTCCCTTTCCTCTCCCCCTCCTTCATCCCTCTCCATCGCTCTCCCATCCCTATCTTCCCCTACTTTCCACCCTCTCTCCTTTCCTCCCCCTTCCCTTTTCCTCCTTCCCCCCTTTCCTCTCCCCCTCCTTCATCCCTCTCCATCGCTCTCCCATCCCTATCTTCCCCTCCTTCATCCCTCTCCATCGCTCTCCCATCCCTATCTTCCCTCCTTTCCTCTCCCCCTCCTTCATCACTCTCCCATCCCTATCTTCCCCTCCTTTCCTCTCCCCCTTCTTCATCCCTCTCCATCGCTCTCCCATCCCTATCTTCCCCCTCCTTTCATCCCTATCTTCCCCTCTTTTCCTCCCCCTCCTTTCCATCACCCTCTCCTCCATTCCCTCATCTCAAAATCCAAACCCCTCCAGCTAAAATTTGCCAAGTATGCACTAATCTATGGAGGGTGTCAGGGCCGACAGACTGAACTTTAAACATGCTTTCACCTCATTGAAGGAGTAATAATGTGAACAAAACACAATAATAGAATAGGGACTCAACATGTCCTCATTGTCTTACAATGACACGCTCAGTGTGTGTGTGTGTGTGTGTGTGTGTGTGTGTGTGTGTGTGTGTGTGTGTGTGTGTGTGTGTGTGTGTGTGTGTGTGTGTGTGTGTGTGTGTGTGTGTGTGTGTGTGTGTGTGTGTGTGTGTGTGTGTGTCGGAAGGAAACAGGCACCCTGGAGGTTTGAACCTGCGCTTGCCATGATAGAGAGAACGGAAGAGTGATCCTTTGAAGAGAAGGAAATAAAGACTCTACTCACTGAACCAAACCTCATAATCTCACCATTCAGTCAATCACAACCATACTATTTTATGTGTATCGTCTAAGTGAGCCACAACAAATTAAAACCATAGGCTGTAAATTATTTCGAGACAATTATCATCAGTAGTCTAGTTTATTTGCATATCTCTTTAATTCATGCTGATTATTTGTGATAAACAAAGATTACTTTACCCGTTTAAATACATGTATATAATCCCAAAATAACACCAATCGTTTATCAAATCACTATTATAATATCTGTCTCTGCCATAGGATGTATCTCTGCTACCATGATGTGGCTCAGTGGGCAGCTCACTTGCGACGCCAGGGTTGTGGGTTCGATTCCCATGGGGGACTACTATGAACGAAAGTATGAAAATGGATGCAGTCACTACTGTAAAATCGCTCGTCTGCTGAAATGTACAAATAATCTACCTGCACTGATATGTGACTAGACTGCATAGACATTAGCCTCTCGGAGAACGTTTTTTTTGTCCCACACTTCTGTATATAAAGTTTCGTCTGGTATCATTAGAATTCACATCAGTAGGCTAAATGTGTGATAGAAAGAGATCCATTTAAAATTGTGGAATCGAACATGTGGTAGATCAGTTCGCAACCAGACTGGCTGGTCAATATGACTAGGTTCAAACGTGACACATGTGGGCTACTTATTGGTATGATTGGGTTCGGTAGTTAAGTTAAAACATGTATTACCGCGACGTGTTATGTAGACGTAATAGGTATCCATTGTAATCGATGCAGCGGCTTGCTGCCGCAAGTGTACCGTTATTCGGTGTAGAATAAAGGAATACCGCTAAAACACACACAATAGACCGAGGAAACAAAAAACTGATGAACTCGGCAATGGCGTGAACAGCAACAAAGAAGAAAGAGAAAGAGAGGCCTTTGAATTGAATTGAGAGAGGGGTTGGGCAAAACGCTTACCTTTCACAGTTAGCAGCGAAACCACTAGAAAGAGCGACCACGCCGAACATTTCTTCATGTTTGAGATTTGTCGTTCCGGTGTTGTATCGAGACTGGTTCTGAAGCGAGAGATAAAATAACGTTACACTGTATCGATAAATCGATGTATCTTCTTATCTCGCTGCCTGCTTGCTACAATGTAGCGAATTGTTGAGCCGCTTGAAAGCCTATTTTAAACCAAAAAAATTTTGTTTGGCGGCGACAGTGGCGAACAGTTGGCTGCAACTGAACGGAAAGTCTGCAGTGAGAATGAGAGTAGTGCCGCTGTGCGCCTGCGGAGAAACGAGAGAGCGGTCGGTAGGCGCAGCAGGTACAGCGAGAATCACATTACAGTGGCGGTGTAGGGCGGTTCCTCTCCGTTTTTACAGAGGCAGACAGACAGACAGACAGACAGACAGACAGACAGACAGACAGACAGACAGACAGACAGACAGACAGACAGACAGACAGACAGACAGACAGACAGACAGACAGACAGACAGACAGACAGACAGACAGACAGACAGACAGACAGACAGACTGGTGATTTAGTGAGGGTGTGAAGGCTAATAGACAATTCATGATGTTGAACTTTCATTAGCCTATAGCTATTACACAGACAGGCAGGCAGACAGAATGGTGATGATTTTAATAGTTATATCCCATTCCATAATCTCTATGATGAATAATACGGTTTTACCATATTGGCCTCTAGGCTTTAAAGGGTGTAATACAATGCATGATGTATAAGTTCAATATACATTTTAGTCATTTAGCTGACGCTGGTATCAAGAGCAATTAGGGCCAAGTGCCTTGCTCATGGGCACGTAGACAGATTTTTTTTCACCTAGATGGCTCGTGGATTCAAACCAGCAATCTTTCAGTTATTGTCCCAATGCTCTTAATCGCTAGGCTACCTGCCACCCCATTACACTTACCCTACAGCTACAGACTACAGCTGCTTAGCCAGAGGCGTCGGGTGATGGGGAGGGGATAACCTCAGAGGACTGTTGTTCATATGAGGTCGTAATGCATAATGACATCATGACCTTCAGACCTATTGTAGCTGATTCAGTCAAGAGGTAGCCATATTAGACCAACCTTGAAATCAGAATGAAATATAGTTGAAGTCGTAAGTTTACATCTTAGCCAAATACATTTAAACTCAGTTTTTCACAATTCCTGACATCTAATCCTAGTAACAATACCCTGTTTTAGGTCAGGTGGGATCACCACTTCATTTTAAGAATGTGAAATTTCAGAATAATAGTAGAGAATTATTCATTTCAGCTTTTATTTCTTTCATCACATTCCCAGTGGGTCAGAAGTTTACATACACTCAATTCATATTTGGTAGCATTGCCTTAAATTGTTTAACTTGGGTCAAACGTTTCAGGTAGCCTTCCACAAGCTTTCCACAATAAGTTGAGGGAATTTTGGCCCATTCCTCCTGACAGAGCTGGTGTAACTGAGTCAGGTTTGTAAGCCTCCTCGCTCGCACACGCTTTTTCAGTTGTGCCCACACATTTTATATGGGACTGAGGTCAGGGCTTTGTGATGGCCACTCCAATACCTTGACTTTGTTGTCCTTAAGCCATTTTGACACAACTTTGGAAGTATGCTTGGGGTCATTGTCCATTTGGAAGACCCATTTGCAACCAAGATTTATCTTCCTGACTGATGTTTTGAGATGTTGCTTCAATATATCCACATCATTTTGCCTCCTCATGATGCCATCTATTGTGTGAAATGCACCAGTCCCTCCTGCAGAAAAACACCCCCACAACATGATGCTGCCACCCCCGTGCTTCAAGGTTGGGATGGTGTTCTTCGGCTTGCAAGCCTCTCCTCTTTTCCTCCAAACACAACGATGGTAATTATGGCCAAACAGTTCTGTTTTTGTTTAATCAGACCAGAGGATATTTCTCCAGAAAGTATGATCTTTGTCCCGATGTGCAGTTGAGTTGCAAACCATAGTCTGTCTTTTTTTATGGCGGTTTTGGAGCAGTGGCTTCTTCCTTGCTGAGCGGCCTTTCAGGTTATGTCGAAATAGGACTTGTTTACTGTGGATATAGATACTTTTGTACATGTTTCCTCCACCATCTTCACGAGGACCTTTGCTGTTGTTTTGGGATTGATTTGCACTTTTCACACCAAAGTATGTTCATCTCTAGGAGACAGAACACGTCTCCTTCCTGAGCGATATGACAGCTGTGTGGTCTCATGGTGTTTATACTTACATACTACTATTTGTACAGATTGACGTGGTACCTTCAGGCACTTGGAAATTGCTCCCAAGGATGAACCAGACTTATGGTGGTCTACAATGTTTTTTTCTGAGGTCTTGGCTGATTTCTTTTGATTTTCCCATGATGTCAAGCAAAGTGGCACTGAGTTTGAAGGTAGGCCTTGAAATACCTCCAATTGACTCAAATTATGTCAATTAGCCTATCCGAATCTTCTAAAGCCATGACATAATTTTGGGGAATTTTCCAAGCTGTTTGAAGGCACAGTCAACATAGTGTATGTAAACTTCTGACCCACTGGATTCAATTGTGATACATTGAATTCTAAGTGAAATAATCTGTCTGTAAACAATTGTTGGAAAAATGACTTGTGTCATGCACAAAGTAGATGTCCTAACCGACTTGCCAAAACTATAGTTTGTTAACAAGAAATTTGTGGAGTGGTTGAAAAACTAGTTTTAATGACTCCAACCTAAGTGTGTGTAAACTTCCGACTTCAACTGTAGATGTGCTAGAAGATAATAGAATACAATGCCATACAATATAATGGGTTCAAATTAACTGTTGAAAGAAAGAGAGAGTAAGAAGGGAGCCTTCTGGCTCACTGTCTGGTTGCATTTTCTCCTTTTTCCTGAATGGTCTATTGATAGATCAGTCCTGACAGATATCTGTCTATCCCTGTCTCACAGCTTGATCATATGCCTTAGTCTCCTGTAGAATGGAATAAATATAGGCTACTTTATACATTTCCCAGGGGGAATTAGTTTGATTTAGGCTACCATGTAGTTGTCGCCTATAAAATCACATAATTAAATCATAATATTGCTACCTCAAAATATAATTCAATCATAACATTGCTACCTCAAAATATAATTCAATCATAACATTGTTACCTCAAAACATAATTAAATCCCCAGACTAAAATCACAATAGTCTCTGATGATTCTGCTTGATCATTGATTTGACTAATTGATTAAATTAATTGATTGAAAAATTCAATTGTTTGATCACTTCCTTCTATCATTTAATCATTCATTACTATATCTTCTAACATAAAGGTTTCAAACTCACTTCATCAGACATGTGGCCATAATTATTTCTCCTGATACAGTATACAGTACCAGTCAAAAGTTTGGACACATCTACTCATTCAAGGGTTTTTCTTTATTTTTACTATTTTCTACATTGTACAATAATAGTGAAGACATTAAAACTACGAAATAACACATATGGAATCATGTAGTAACCAAAACAGTGTTTAAAAAATCTAAATAAATTTTAGATTTTAGATTCTTCCAAGTAGCCTCCCTCTGCCTTGATGACAGGTTTGCACACTCTTGGCATTCTCTAAACCAGCTTCACCTGGAATGCTTTTCCAATAGTCTTGAAGGATTTCACACATATGCTGAGCAAGTGTTAGCTGCTTTTCCTTCACTCTTGTGGTCCAACTCATCCCAAACCATCTCAATTGGGTTGAGTATGGGTGATTGTGGATGCCAGGTCATCTGATGCAAATACCTAGGTGTCTGGTTAGACTGTAAACTCTCCTTCTAGACTCACATTAAGCATCTCCAATCGAAAATTACATCTAGAAAAGGCTTCCTATTTTGCAACAAACCATCCTTCGCTCATGCTGCCAAACATACCCTCGTAAAACTGACTATCCTACCGATCCTTGACTTCGGCAATGTCATTGGGGCGGCAGGATAGCCTAGTGGTTAGAGCATTGGACTAGTAACCAAAAGGTTGCAAGTTCAACACCCCGAGCTGACAAGGTACAAATGTTTTGTTCTGCCCCTGAACAGGCAGTTAACCCACTGTTCCTAGGCCGTCATTGAAAATAAGAATTTGTTCTTAACTGACTTGCCAAGTTAAATAAATTTGCAAAATAGCCTCCAACACTCTACTCAGCAAATTGGATGCAGTCTATCACAGTGCCATCTGTTTTGTCACCAAAGCCGGCCCTCGCTTCATATTCGTCGCCAAACCCACTGGCTCCAGGTCATCTATACGTCTTTGGGGTAAAGCCCCACCTTATCTCAGCTCACTAGTCACCATAGCAGCACCCACCCGTAGCACGCGCTCCAGCAGTTATATTTCACTGGTCATCCCCAAAGCCAATTCCTACTTTGACCGCCTTTCCTTCCAGTTCTCTGCTGCAAATGACTGGAACGAATTGCAAAAACCACTGAAGCTGAAGACTCATATCTCCCTCACTAAATATAAGCACCGGCTGTCAGAGCAGCTCACAGGATCACTGCACCTGTACATAGTCCATCTGTACATAGCCCATCCAACTACCTCATCCCCATACTGTTTTTTTTTTTTTTTTGCTCCTTTGCACCCCAGTATCTCTACGTGCACATTCATCTTCTGCACATCTATCACTCCAGTGTTTAATTGCTGTATTTTAATTATTTTGCCACTATGGCCTATTTATTGCATTACCTCCCTTATCCTACCTCATTTGCACACACTGTACATAGACTTTGTTTCATATTGTGTTATTGACTGTATGTTTGTTTATTACATGTGTAACTCTGTTTTGTTGTTTGTGTCGCACTGCTTTGCTTTATCTTGTTCAGGTCGCAGTTGTAAATGAGAACTTGTTCTCAACTGGCCTACCTGGTTAAAGAAAGGTGTTCTCAACTGGCCTACCTGGTTAAATAAAGGTATTCTCAACTGGCCTACCTGGTTAAATAAAGGTGTTCTCAACTGGCCTACCTGGTTAAATAAAGGTGTTCTCAACTGGCCTACCTGGTTAAATAAAGGTGAAATAAAACATTAAAATAGCCCTTAACATCAAATAGCCCTTATTCAGCCTGGAGGTGTGTTGGGTCATTGTCCTGTTTAAAAACAAATGATAGTCCCACTAAGTGTAAACCAGATGGGATGGCATATAGCTGCAGACTGCTGTGGTAGCCATGCTGGTTAAAAGGGCCTTGAATTGTAAATAACAGCAAAACACCCGCACACCTCCTCCTCCATGCTTCACGGTGGGAATCACACATATGAATCATCCTTTCACACAGTCTCCTTTGAACAGTTGATGTTGAAATGTGTCTGTTACTTAATAAACACTCTGAAGCATTTATTTGGGGTGCAATTTCTGAGGCTGGTAACTCTAATGAACTTATCCTCCACAGCAGAGGTAACTCTGGGTCTTCCATTTCTGTTGCAGTCCTCATGAGAGCCAGTTTCATCATAGTGCTTGATGGTTTTTGGGACTGCACTTGAAGAAACGGACCTTCATGTCTTAAAGTAATAATGGACTGTCGTTTCTCTTTGCTTATTTGAGCTGTTCTCGCCATAATATCGACAAAGTATTTTACCAAATCTTCTGTATACAACCCCTACCTTGTCACAACTCAACTGACTGGTTCAAACACAATAAGAAGGAAAGAAAGTCCACAAATGAACTTTTAACAAGATAAACCTGTTAATTGAAATGCATTCCCGAGTGACTACCTCATGAAGCTGGTTGAGAGAATGCCAAGAGTGTGCAAGGCTGTCATCAAGGCAAAGGGTGGCTACTTCGGAGAATCTCAAATATAAAATATATTTCGATTTTTGTGGTTACGGCATGATTCCATATGTGTTATTTATTTTTTCAGATTTTTGATGTTTTAACTATTATTCTATAATGTAGAAAATAGTACAAATAAAGAAAAAATCTTGAATGAGTAGGTTTGTCCAAACTTTTGACTGGCACTGTAAGTATTCAGACCCTTTACTATGAGACTCAAAATTGAGCTCAGGTGCATCCTGTTTCCATTGATCATCCTTGAGATGTGTCGACAACTTGATTGGAGTCCACCTGTGGTAAATTCAATTGATTGGACATGATTTGGAAAGGCACACGCCTGTCTATGGGTCCCACAGTTGACAGTGCATGTCAGAGCAAAAAAACAAGCAATGAGGTTGAAGAAATTGTCCGTAGAGCTCCGAGACAGGATTGTGTCGAGGCACAGATCTGGGGAAGGGTACCAAAAATGTCTGCAGCATTGAAGGTCCCCAAGAACACAGTGGTCTCCATCATTCTTAAATGGAAGAAGTTTGGATCCACCAAGACTCTACCCTGAGCAATTGTGGGAGAAGGGCCTTGGTCAGAGAGATGACCAAGAACCTGATGGTCACTCTGACAGAGCTCTAGAGTTCCTCTGTAGAGATGGCAGAACCTTCCAGAAGGACAACCATCACCAAACAGGCCTTTATGGTAGAGTGTCCAGACGGAAGCCACTCCTTAGTAAAAGGCACATGACAGCCCACCCTGAGTTTGCCAAAAGGCACCTAAAGACTCTCAGACCATGAGAAACAAGATTATCTGGTCTGATGAAACCAAGATTGAACTCTTTGGCCTGAATGCCAAGCGTCACGTCTGGAGGAAACCTGGCACCCACCCTACGGTGAAGCATGGTGGGTGCAACATCATAGTGTGGGGATGTTTTTCAGCTGCACTTCTTTGGTTACTACATGATTCCATATGTGTTCTGTCACGTTCTGTCCATCGTTCGTATGTGTTTTCCTTGTTTTAGTGTTGGTCAGGACGTGAGCTGGGTGGGCATTCTATGTTGTGTGTCTGGTTTGTCTATTTCTATGTTTGGCCTGATATGGTTCTCAATCAGAGGCAGGTGTTAGTCATTGTCTCTGATTGGGAACCATATGTAGGTAGCCTGTTTTGTGTTGGGTTTTGTGGGTGATTGTTCCTGTCTCTGTGTTTGCACCAGATAGGACTGTTTAGGTTTTCACTTTTCTTGTTTTGTTTAGTCTGTTCATGTATAGTCGTCTTTATAAATTAAACATGAATAACCACCACGCTGCATTTTGGTCCGCCTCTCTTTCACCAGAAGAAAACCCTTACAGAATCACCCACCACAACAGGACCAAGCGGCGTGGTAACGGGCAACAGCAAAAGCAGCAGCAGGAGAAGGAACAGAGGCAGCAGAAGCAGGAACAACAACAGCGAGGTCAGGATTTCGGGACATGGGACCAGAATCTGGACTACACAACTTGGGAGGAGATAGACAGGTGGGCGGTCGACCCAGGGAGAGTGCCGGAGCCCGCCTGGGATTCGATGGAGCAGTGTGTGGAAGGTTACAGGAGAATGAGGTTGGCGAAGCAAGCACGGCGGAGCGGACGGAAGCCCGAGAGTCAGCCCCAGAAATTTCTTGGGGGGGGGGTGGCATAGGGAGAGTGTGGCAGAGTCAGGAGTCAGACCTGAGCCAACTCCCCCTGTTTACCGTAAGGAGCCATGAATGGAATTGGAGCTGTCGGCGAAGCTGAGTGCTGAGTCTGAGAGTGTTGAGGATGTATTGGACAGAGTAGAGAGAAAGCTGTTGGTTTGGCATAGTATGCACGGCATTCGCCCTGAGGAGCGTGTTAGCTGTCCGATGTCACCCGTGCCAGTTCCTCGTGCTCAGCCTGAAACGTGTGTTGGAGTACACCTTCACAACCCGGTGTGTCCTGTTCCTTGCACTCACCCGGAGGTGCGTGGCCCGGTACCACCAGTGCCGGCTCCCCGCACCAGGCGGTTTCTCCGTCCCATCAACACAGGTGCTCCCGCCTGTCCGGCGCTGCCAGAGTCTCCCGCCTGTCCGGCGCTGCCAGAGCTCCCGTTCCTCAGTCCAGAGGCACCAGCACTCCTCAGTCCAGAGGCGCCAGAGCTTCTCTGTCCAGCGCGGCCAGAGTCTTCCTCCTCTCCAGCGCAGCCGGAGTCTCCCGTCTGTCCGGCGCTGCCAGAGCTCCCGCCCCTCATTCCAGAGGCGCCAGAGTTCCTCAGTCCAGCACTGCCAGAGCCTTCCTCTCCTGCGCCGCCAGTGCCGCCAGTCTGCCCAGCGCCGCCAGTGCCGCCAGTCTGCCCAGCGCCGCCAGTGCCGCCAGTCTGCTCAGCGCCGCCAGTGCCGCCAGTCTGCTCAGCGCCGCCAGTGCCGCCAGTCTGCCCAGCGCCGCCAGTGCCGCCAGTCTGCTCAGCGCCGCCTGTGCCGCCAGTCTGCCCAGTGCCGCCAGTCTGCCCAGCGCCGCCAGTGCCGCCAGTCTGCCCAGTGCCGCCAGTCTGCCCAGCGCCGCCAGTCTGCCCAGCGCCGCCAGTCTGCCCAGCGCCGCCAGTCTGTCAGGATCAGTTAGATCCGCCAGTCAGCCAGGATCCGCCAGTCAGCCAGGATCCGCCAGTCAGCCAGCATCCGCCAGTCAGCCAGGATCTGCCAGTCAGCCAGGATCCGCCAGTCGGCCAGGATCTGCCAGTCGGCCAGGATCAGTTAGATCCGCCATTCAGCCAGGATCCGCCAGTCAGCCAGGATCTGCCAGAACTGCCAGTCGGCCAGGATCCGCCAGTCCGGCCAGCATCCGCCAGTCTGCCAGGATCCGCCAGTCTGCCAGGATCCGCCAGTCTGCCAGGATCCGCCAGAACTTCCAGTCGGCCAGGATCTGCCAGTCAGCCAGGATCTGCCGGAACCACCAGCCAGTCAGGATCTGGTAGATCCATCAACCTGCCTGAGCTTCCTCTCACTCCTGAGCTTCCCCTCAGTCCCGAGCTTCCCCTCAGTCCCGAGCTTCCCCTCAGTCCCGAGCTTCCCCTCAGTCCCGAGCTTCCCCTCAGTCCCGAGCTTCACCCTCAGTCTCGAGCTTCCCCTCAGTCTCGAGCTTCCCCTCAGTCCCGAGCTTCCCCTCAGTCCTGAGCTACCTCAGTCCAGTGGGGCCAGTTGTTAGGTTTCCTAGGCCAAGGTTAGCGGCGAGGGTCGCCACTCAAGGGACGCTAAGGAGGTGGACTAAAACAATTATGGAGTGGGGTCCACGTCCAGCGCCAGAGCCTCCACCGCGGAAAGATGCCCACCCAGACCCAGGTAGCCTGTTTGTGTTGGGTTTTGTGGTTGATTGTTCCTGTCTCTGTGTTTGCACCAGATAGGACTGTTTAGGTTTTCACGTTTCTTGTTTTGTTTAGTCTGTTCATGTATAGTCGTCTTTATAAATTAAACATGAATAACCACCACGCTGCATTTTGGTCCGCCTCTCTTTCACCAGAAGAAAACCCTTACATGTTCTTTCATAGTTTTGATGTCTTCACTATTATTCTACTACATTTTGGAAAATTGTACAAATAAAGAAATAGTACAAATAAAGAAAAACCCTGGAATGAGTAGGTGTGTATATTGGTACTGGTACTGGAATGAGTAGGTGTGTATATTGGTACTGGTACTGGAATGAGTAGGTGTGTATATTGGTACTGGTACTGGAATGAGTAGGTGTGTATATTGGTACTGGTACTGGAATGAGTAGGTGTGTATATTGGTACTGGTACTGGAATGAGTAGGTGTGTATATTGGTACTGGTACTGGAATGAGTAGGTATGTATATTGGTACTGGTACTGGAATGAGTAGGTGTGTATATTGGTACTGGTACTGGAATGAGTAGGTGTGTATATTGGTACTGGTACTGGAATGAGTAGGTGTGTATATTGGTACTGGTACTGGAATGAGTAGGTGTGTATATTGGTACTGGTACTGGTACTGGAATGAGTAGGTGTGTATATTGGTACTGGTACTGGTACTGGAATGAGTAGGTGTGTATATTGGTACTGGTACTGGTACTGGAATGAGTAGGTGTGTATATTGGTACTGGTACTGGAATGAGTAGGTGTGTATATTGGTACTGGTACTGGAATGAGTAGGTGTGTATATTGGTACTGGTACTGGTACTGGAATGAGTAGGTGTGTATATTGGTACTGGTACTGGAATGAGTAGGTGTGTATATTGGTACTGGTACTGGAATGAGTAGGTGTGTATATTGGTACTGGTACTGGAATGAGTAGGTGTGTATATTGGTACTGGTACTGGTACTGGAATGAGTAGGTGTGTATATTGGTACTGGTACTGGTACTGGAATGAGTAGGTGTGTATATTGGTACTGGTACTGGTACTGGAATGAGTAGGTGTGTATATTGGTACTGGTACTGGTACTGGAATGAGTAGGTGTGTATATTGGTACTGGTACTGGAATGAGTAGGTGTGTATATTGGTACTGGTACTGGAATGAGTAGGTGTGTATACTGGTACTGGTACTGGAATGAGTAGGTGTGTATATTGGTACTGGTACTGGTACTGGAATGAGTAGGTGTGTATACTGGTACTGGTACTGGAATGAGTAGGTGTGTATATTGGTACTGGTACTGGAATGAGTAGGTGTGTATATTGGTACTGGTACTGGAATGAGTAGGTGTGTATATTGGTACTGGTACTGGAATGAGTAGGTGTGTATATTGGTACTGGTACTGGAATGAGTAGGTGTGTATATTGGTACTGGTACTGGAATGAGTAGGTGTGTATATTGGTACTGGTACTGGAATGAGTAGGTGTGTATATTGGTACTGGTACTGGAATGAGTAGGTGTGTATATTGGTACTGGTACTGGAATGAGTAGGTGTGTATATTGGTACTGGTACTGGAATGAGTAGGTGTGTATATTGGTACTGGTACTGGAATGAGTAGGTGTGTATATTGGTACTGGTACTGGAATGAGTAGGTGTGTATATTGGTACTGGTACTGGAATGAGTAGGTGTGTATATTGGTACTGGTACTGGAATGAGTAGGTGTGTATATTGGTACTGGTACTGGAATGAGTAGGTGTGTATATTGGTACTGGTACTGGAATGAGTAGGTGTGTATATTGGTACTGGTACTGGAATGAGTAGGTGTGTATATTGGTACTGGTACTGGAATGAGTGGAAGGTGTGTATATTGGTACTGGTACTGGAATGAGTAGGTGTGTATATTGGTACTGGTACTGGAATGAGTAGGTGTGTATATTGGTACTGGTACTGGAATGAGTAGGTGTGTATATTGGTACTGGTACTGGAATGAGTAGGTGTGTATATTGGTACTGGTACTGGAATGAGTAGGTGTGTATATTGGTACTGGTACTGGAATGAGTAGGTGTGTATATTGGTACTGGTACTGGAATGAGTAGGTGTGTATATTGGTACTGGTACTGGAATGAGTAGGTGTGTATATTGGTACTGGTACTGGAATGAGTAGGTGTGTATATTGGTACTGGTACTGGAATGAGTAGGTGTGTATATTGGTACTGGTACTGGAATGAGTAGGTGTGTATATTGGTACTGGTACTGGAATGAGTAGGTGTGTATATTGGTACTGGTACTGGAATGAGTAGGTGTGTATATTGGTACTGGTACTGGAATGAGTAGGTGTGTATATTTGGTACTGGTACTGGAATGAGTAGGTGTGTATATTGGTACTGGTACTGGAATGAGTAGGTGTGTATATTGGTACTGGTACTGGAATGAGTAGGTGTGTATATTGGTACTGGTACTGGAATGAGTAGGTGTGTATATTGGTACTGGTACTGGAATGAGTAGGTGTGTATATTGGTACTGGTACTGGAATGAGTAGGTGTGTATATTGGTACTGGTACTGGAATGAGTAGGTGTGTATATTGGTACTGGTACTGGAATGAGTAGGTGTGTATATTGGTACTGGTACTGGAATGAGTAGGTGTGTATATTGGTACTGGTACTGGAATGAGTAGGTGTGTATATTGGTACTGGTACTGGAATGAGTAGGTGTGTATATTGGTACTGGTACTGGAATGAGTAGGTGTGTATATTGGTACTGGTACTGGAATGAGTAGGTGTGTATATTGGTACTGGTACTGGAATGAGTAGGTGTGTATATTGGTACTGGTACTGGAATGAGTAGGTGTGTATATTGGTACTGGTACTGGAATGAGTAGGTGTGTATATTGGTACTGGTACTGGAATGAGTAGGTGTGTATATTGGTACTGGTACTGGAATGAGTAGGTGTGTATATTGGTACTGGTACTGGAATGAGTAGGTGTGTATATTGGTACTGGTACTGGAATGAGTAGGTGTGTATATTGGTACTGGTACTGGGAATGAGTAGGTGTGTATATTGGTACTGGTACTGGAATGAGTAGGTGTGTATATTGGTACTGGTACTGGAATGAGTAGGTGTGTATACTGGTACTGGTACTGGAATGAGTAGGTGTGTATATTGGTACTGGTACTGGAATGAGTAGGTGTGTATATTGGTACTGGTACTGGAATGAGTAGGTGTGTATATTGGTACTGGTACTGGAATGAGTAGGTGTGTATATTGGTACTGGTACTGGAATGAGTAGGTGTGTATATTGGTACTGGTACTGGAATGAGTAGGTGTGTATATTGGTACTGGTACTGGAATGAGTAGGTGTGTATATTGGTACTGGTACTGGAATGAGTAGGTGTGTATATTGGTACTGGTACTGGAATGAGTAGGTGTGTATATTGGTACTGGTACTGGAATGAGTAGGTGTGTATATTGGTACTGGTACTGGAATGAGTAGGTGTGTATATTGGTACTGGTACTGGAATGAGTAGGTGTGTATATTGGTACTGGTACTGGAATGAGTAGGTGTGTATATTGGTACTGGTACTGGAATGAGTAGGTGTGTATATTGGTACTGGTACTGGAATGAGTAGGTGTGTATATTGGTACTGGTACTGGAATGAGTAGGTGTGTATATTGGTACTGGTACTGGAATGAGTAGGTGTGTATATTGGTACTGGTACTGGAATGAGTAGGTGTGTATATTGGTACTGGTACTGGAATGAGTAGGTGTGTATATTGGTACTGGTACTGGAATGAGTAGGTGTGTATATTGGTACTGGTACTGGAATGAGTAGGTGTGTATATTGGTACTGGTACTGGAATGAGTAGGTGTGTATATTGGTACTGGTACTGGAATGAGTAGGTGTGTATATTGGTACTGGTACTGGAATGAGTAGGTGTGTATATTGGTACTGGTACTGGAATGAGTAGGTGTGTATATTGGTACTGGTACTGGAATGAGTAGGTGTGTATATTGGTACTGGTACTGGAATGAGTAGGTGTGTATATTGGTACTGGTACTGGAATGAGTAGGTGTGTATACTGGTACTGGTACTGGAATGAGTAGGTGTGTATATTGGTACTGGTACTGGAATGAGTAGGTGTGTATATTGGTACTGGTACTGGAATGAGTAGGTGTGTATATTGGTACTGGTACTGGAATGAGTAGGTGTGTATACTGGTACTGGTACTGGAATGAGTAGGTGTGTATATTGGTACTGGTACTGGAATGAGTAGGTGTGTATATTGGTACTGGTACTGGAATGAGTAGGTGTGTATATTGGTACTGGTACTGGAATGAGTAGGTGTGTATACTGGTACTGGTACTGGAATGAGTAGGTGTGTATACTGGTACTGGTACTGGAATGAGTAGGTGTGTATATTGGTACTGGTACTGGAATGAGTAGGTGTGTATATTGGTACTGGTACTGGAATGAGTAGGTGTGTATATTGGTACTGGTACTGGAATGAGTAGGTGTGTATACTGGTACTGGTACTGGTACTGTATATTGGCAACATTTTAAATACCTTTCTATTAACTCCAATGCAATGATTTGGCACAAAATAACAAATGTGTCTTATCAGTTACCTACGACCTATTTGTATTTCTGTATTTATTCTTCATTAGCATTAACAGGACCAATGAAAATGGAAGTAACATGGTGCCTTTAAAACAAGTAGAAAGAGTCCAGACGTATTCAGGTGAGGTGTAAAAACCCAGTAGGCTACATCCCAACAGGCCTCTATACTGAGGATGTTCAGCACAGGACTCTATACTGAGGATGTTCAGCACAGGTCTCTATACTGAGGATGTTCAGCACAGGCCTATATACTGAGGATGTTCAGCACAGGCCTCTATACTGAGGATGTTCAGCACAGGCCTCTATACTGAGGATGTTCAGCACAGGCCTCTATACTGAGGATGTTGAGCACAGGCCTCTATACTGAGGATGTTGAGCACAGGCCTCTATACTGAGGATGTTCAGCACAGGCCTCTATACTGAGGATGTTCAACACAGGCCTCTATACTGAGGATGTTCAGCACAGGCCTCTATACTGAGGATGTTCAGCACAGGCCTCTATACTGAGGATGTTCAGCACAGGCCTCTATACTGAGGATGTTCAGCACAGGCCTCTATACTGAGGATGTTCAGCACTAACAACATGGTGATGGCTCCACGTGTATACCCAGAGCCCTGCTCTGAGAGGCCATGGGCTGGTTCTGCTGCACTATTGGCACAAGGGAACAATTGGTCAACATCTTGATAATCATGTCAGTCATCTTGCGTTCAGTTTGGCTTCAGAATAACTGGATAATTGTTTTGTCCTGAAACAAGAAAACATGTATAATAGAAAAATATATACAGTGGGGAGAACAAGTATTTGATACACTGCTGGTTTTGCAGGTTTTCCTACTTACAAAGCATGTAGAGGTCTGTAAAGTTGATCATAGGTACACGTCAACTGTGAGAGGCGGAATCTAAAACAAAAATCCAGAAAATCACATTGTATGATTTTTTAAGTAATTAATTTACATTTTATTGGATAACATAAGTATTTGATACATCAGAAAAGCAGAACTTTTGGTACGGAAACCTTTGTTTGTTTGCAATTACAGACATCATACGTTTCCTGCAGTTCTTGACCAGGTTTGCACACACTGCAGCAGGGATTTTGGCCCACTCCTCCATACAGACCTTCTCCAGATCCTTCAGGTTTCCTGCTGTCGCTGGGCAATATGGACTTCCAGCTCCCTCCAAAGATTTTCTATTGGATTCAGGTCTGGAGACTGGCTAGGCCACTCCAGGACCTTGAGATGCTTCTTATGGAGCCACTCCTTAGTTGCCCTGGCTGTGTGTTTCGAGTCGTTGTCATGCTGGAAGACCCAGCCACGACCCATCTTCAATGCTCTTACTGAGGGAAGGAGGTTGTTGGCCAAGATCTCGCAATACATGGCCCCATCCATCCTCCCCTCAATACGGTGCAGTCGTCCTGTCCCCTTTGCAGAAAAGCATCCCCAAAGAATGATGTTTCCACCTCCATGCTTCACGGTTGGGATGGTGTTCTTGGTGTTGTACTCATCCTTCTTCTTCCTCCAAACACGGCGAGTGGAGTTTAGACCAAAAAGCTATATTTTTGTCTCATCAGACCACATGACCTTCTCCCATTCCTCCTCTGGATCATCCAGATGGTCATTGGCAAACTTCAGACGGGCCTGGACATGCGCTGGCTTGAGCAGGGGGACCTTTCGTGTGCTGCAGGATTTTAATCCATGATGGCGTAGTGTGTTACTAATGGTTTTCTTTGAGACTGTGGAGCCCCAGACCGAGGGTGATTGACCGTCATCTTGAACTTCTTCCATTTTCTAATAATTGCGCCAACAGTTGTTGCCCTCTCACCAAGCTGCTTGCCTATTGTCCTGTAGCCCATCCCAGCCTTGTGCAGGTCTACAATGTATCCCTGATGTCCTTACACAGCCCTCTGGTCTTGGCCATTGTGGAGAGGTTGGAGTCTGTTTGATTGAGTGTGTGGACAGGTGTCTTTTATACAGGTAACGAGTCCAAACAGGTGCAGTTAATACAGGAGGGATTCTTAAAGAAAAACTAACACGTCTGTGAGAGCTGTAATTCTTACTGGTTGGTAGGTGATCAAATACTTATGTCATTCAATAAAATGCAAATGAATTACTTAAAAATCATACAATGTGATTTTTGTTTTAGATTCCGTCTCTCATCGTTGAAGTGTACCTATGATAAAAATTACAGACCTCTACATGCTTTGTAAATAGGAAAACCTGCAAATTTGGCAGTGTATCAAATACTTGTTCTCCCCACTGTATGTTAAAACACATTTCTAAAAGATATTAAAAAAGAGAAACAACTGCAGGCCTTGAGGGCTGTTGTTCTGCTTGGTTTTCATATCCTCCCAGGACTTAGTAACCATCAATTAATGTAATTGATTGGTTTGATAGTCTAAACACTGGTTGCCATGTTGAAATCAATCTCTGATCAAGGATAAAAATCCACAAACACTACTATAGCCTATGAACCCCTCCTTTAAAGGGATAGTCCATTCTAATGAATGACAATCAACATACACTGTTGAGCTTAAGGACTGGATCTGAAATTAACATACACTGTTGAGCTTAAGGACTGGATCTGAAATCAACATACACTGTTGAGCTTAAGGACTGATCTGAAATCAACATACACTGTTGAAATCAACATACACTGTTGAGCTTAAGGACTGGATCTGAAATCAACATACACTGTTGAGCTTAAGGACTGGATCTGAAATCAACATACACTGTTGAGCTTAAGGACTGGATCTGAAGGACCCCTCCATTCAAGGGATAGTTCACTCTAAAGTTATTCTGCCCATTTTCCTCAAAAGAGCACATTCTGTTCTGAAGATCTGCAAGTTTCAGTCACAAATGAATGAGAAATATATATAGGCACCATCTAACTCAAGTTTATTAAATGATTACAACCGGGCAATTATCCAACAGTGATTATTGAAATCATTTGTAAGCCTACCAAATCTAATACACTATACATTTTCTCACTACATATAAGGTAGAATACAAAACTGTAGTTAAATTAATTATTTTATTAGGAATATCCATCCCTTATAAGTCCAATGACTTGACAGGTGTCCACAGATCTGTAGCCTAGTGTCCTATTTTAACCTTTCACCTGAGAGAAAAAGCTGTTTCATACCTTCTAAAAACACCTCCAATTGAACCTTTATATGTTAGCATATATACCGTACCCATATGTACTACTGCACACACAGCCAACCTTCCTCACCCAATGAATTTCTCTTCATACTACTCTGAAACTTTTCTCAGCGGCTCTTTTTCAAAGGCGTGGGTATGACAAGGCCTCCCCTTGTCGACCAATCACCAACGAGAAACCCGTAAAGTGTGTAGAGCAGCGTCCAATCAGCAGTTTGGGAGGCTGTTTTGAACCGACCCGGCCGCTAGCCAATCAGGCCGTTCTCGTATTGAGCTAGCGCGAGGCTGTCTACATATGGATAGAGAAGACAGGAGAAAGGCGAGACTGTAGGATTCCAGAATCCAGACTGACTTGACTGCTGCTTAACAATACAGGTACGTTACTTGTTATAACAATAATAACATTGCATTATTTTTTACTACCACCATTTGAATAATTTATAACATTGACTTGTGTTAAATGACATGGTTATTTTAATCATTTGAATTGAGATTATGTTATTGTTAAGTCTTTCTGTGGTATTTTAGTGCAATTGTGGTTTAAATGTGCTTAGATGTTATTCATTTTGCAGGCAAATAGTGTTTGATAATTTTTTCCCCCATAATGTGTGATATATTGTGGTATTGACAGAAATCTGCTGAAAATGGCATTGATCTATTTTAATATTGTTTACACGGTCATTTATCATAAAAAAAATGAACATGTCACTGTTGTCTCGTGGACTCTGTTTTTTCCTGATTTTTAAAGTATCCAAAAGTTGTTAAACTGTAATTTTCTGAGGCTTGTATTCCTCACACGCATCGCTGCTGTGTGTAACACTGTGAATATGGCTGGCTATAGCCTGTCTACGAATAACACTGTTCTTCTATTGCGACCCGATTTCGGTGTCATCTACATAAATAATCATACATTTTCAGAATAAACGTTTGTTTTCCGCTAAACTCTTTTATCTCTATTCAACAATGTAAAGAAAATGTTAATGTCATCGTCGAAAAGCTGTTTTTGAGATTTGTTATCGCCCTTAGTCAAATGATTGCTCTCACCATGTAGTAAAATGGCTGGCGATTTAAACCATTGAGGAAAGGCAGCGCTAACGCAGAGAAGGGACGGGGAATTGTTGGAGAAAAACAAATTATCTACGGACGAAAAATACTGCACTTTTTCGTTTTCCATTCGAAATGTTTATCTCTAACTTTCTGCATTAAAGTATTTGTATTTTCTCCTTTTTATTCATTTTCGCAACTTCTCGATTGCAGCAGGATGGCTGGCGCACTGTCTTTGTTACCGAGAGCAATGCACCAAGCGACAGTCAGGGGTATAACTTCAGAAAACAGTGAAATGTCACGAAATACGAAATGACAGTTTTAATATATTAACCCGAATAAAAAGAACGGTCTTTGTTTTATCTGACTACGTTGTTTTGTTTTTAATTAGCTGTCACATTTAGTCGGTATAGCTCTTGGAACCGGAGGGGGGGTGTGTATCGCTTTGTTACATAGTCAGCCGCGTAAGCCTTCCCCTCGCTCTACAGAAGCCATTTTATTCAATGGGAGCTCCAGTGAAGAACAGCACTCTCCTCGCCTGTATAGCAGCCACACTACCCAATACTAGGCGCTATGAACTGGGACTGAGCTACCGTACGGAGCGGGGAATTAAAAACCGAAAAAGTAATAACATTTCTGGCAAAGTAAGATTGAAATAGGCAAGAAGGTGGAAAATAAACAGGAGTTTCTCTCATGAGGACGCATTTCACAAAATGGAAGATGAATAATTCGCGTTGATGACCTCTCTATTTTTCTCTGTATGTGTAGTTGAAGCGTCTCATTCTATCGCTACATAGTAACTAGTCGGAGCGCTCCCTATACTATAGCTGGTATGAAGAAAGTAAAGTTCGCGTTGCGTTGGATGCAATGGGGTAAAGTTTAGAGAGCTAAAAAATATGAAAATAAAAGGCAGAAAATGGCTAATGACAAGGAGATGGGCGGTGGCGAGGGGAGAATATGGTGGGGGCTTTCTTATTTGATTGAGATTCTAATGGAAGGTGTTTTGTAAAAATGCTCATTTACTTTGTAGATTAGAATTCGATTATTTTCCAAATTTGAATTTATATGTAAGTATCAATTCACATTGCCAAGAATTACATTTCTCAAATAGCCTAGTTATTAAATCTAGATTAGAATTAGATTATTTTCCAAAATTGAATTTATATATAAATGACATTTCTCAAATAGCCTAGTTAAATCATTTAAAGTATTTTTGAGAAATGAAAATAAAAACCTTACACTCCATTGTAATTACATAGTAAAAACAGACATTACAACAGCACATAGTCTCCTAGCCACATTTCCTTAATTCCCCATTTTTCTCCATTCTAAGACTCCTTGGCCAATTCCACATCTTCTCCCGTATCACACCTACAGAATGCAAATGCATTCCAACCAATTCTTATTCTAGAGCTAATTGGAATTCATTATAATTCTAAAACTGATTCTTATTCTAGAACTCCTTCTAAATTCTAATTCCCTTGTTCCCTTCTATGGTTCCACCACCTACCATAATAATCATAATTCATTAAACTTTTATAGTACTTTTCATTATATAAAGAATCTCAAAGCTCTTTAAAGCAACACAAAAAAAGACAAGCAATTTAGAAAACAACAACATAATTCATGAGAGGGTTGTCAAGTTCATTGCTTGAATGGTCTTTGGACCGAAGCACTGTGTCATCAAGGTGGTTTGCCATTAATGTGAAGTTGACCATCACCAGTGGTCAAAGATGTTAAATTAATCTGTTGGGTGTTGTGTAATCACATTATGTCTGAATTTGTCAATAAAGACCACAGTTAGTCTCCAACATGAATTGTGTTTGACTCTCCATTCACAAATGTCATCAAGTGTTTATTGAAATATTCATTGAAATGAACATGCCATGGTCAATGTGCTTTGGTACTTGCATCACCTGAAAAACAAATAGTATACAGGTTCACTTTCCCAGAAGAAAATCAAACCACAACATTGAATTAACCCATTTTCATCTTCTCTCCACTCTCACCAGATACTGACCCAATCAACCAATTAACCAATCAACGAGTTCCAGACCACAGCTAAGCCCCGCCCAGTGACCAGGATGGCTAAAGGCACTCCAGGGAAGCCCAAAGGCAAGATGTCCTCCTACGCCTACTTCGTTCAGACCTGCCGTGAGGAGCACAAGAAGAAGACTCCTGAGATACCTGTCAACTTCGCTGAGTTCTCCAAGAAGTGCTCCGGAAGATGGAAGGTGAGGAATGGATGGATGGATAGATACTTTATTGGTCCCTGAAGGACAATTAATAACAATTTCTAGTTAGTTATCACGACGAAGTGGATTAATTGATTGGTGACATATCATGTTTTTTATGCAAAAAAAAACATTCACATCTTATTTCACAGTTCTAGAGATGAGATAATGAGGATGATGGGATTGAGATTATTAACTAGCATGCCATGTAGTGTTGCCTGGACAATACATCACACTACGCAGCCAACACAAATGGTTATTGGGACAGAAGTCAAGTTAATTTAATTGAGTTTTACCAAAATTAAATTCAATCAATCTTTTGCTCCCAAATCTATTGTTCCCCTAAAGGACAAACCGGGTGGTAGCCTAAAGCTTACAAATCAAGAACGGCAAGTTATTTGTTGACTAAGGTGTGGTTACATGTTCCGTACTGCAGGTGGCGCAACAAGACCACATATCATGCTGGCTTCTTATATTAAATGACAATTAGGCGACCTTCAATAGACCTCTCTGTTTGAATCCGTTTTTTTCTGTATGGTACCAAATGAACACTGCCCATGTGACCATCCTTTCAAAGTCTATTGCTGGGAATGTTTTAAGTGGTGTAAATGTTGTGATTTTTTTCCCCCCAGACGATGTCTGGTAAGGAGAAGGGGAAGTTTGACGACATGGCGAAGCAGGATAAGGTGCGTTACGACAACGAGATGATGCACTTCGCCCCTGGAGGCAAGAAGGGAAGGAAGAAGGACCCCAACGCACCAAAGAGGCCCTCGTACGTATCACACACACAGACTGGCACACAGACACAGACAGACACACAGACTGGCACACACATACATGGATGGAGTCACAGACAGACAGACACAGAGAGACAGACAGACACACACATACATGGATGGAGTCAGACAGACAGACAGACAGACAGACAGACAGACACAGACAGACACACAGACACAGACAGACACACAGACTGGCACACACATACATGGATGGAGTCACAGACAGACACAGAGAGACAGACAGACACACACATACATGGATGGAGTCACAGACAGACAGACAGACAGACAGACAGACACACAGACAGACACACAGACACACAGACACAGACTCCTTCACTCATGTTTTGGTTTTCAGTAAGTATATCAATACACACATCAGACATCATGACACACTAAAATGAAGGGAAAAAAATCACAATAATAAATCAAATAATAATTTCTCCACAGCTCTGGTTTCTTCATCTTCTGTGCGGACCACCGGCCCAAGATCAAGGCCCAGCACCCCAGCCTGGGCATCGGGGATGTGGCCAAGAAACTGGGGGAGCAATGGAACAATCTGACTGATGCCACCAAACAGCCCTACCTGATCAAGGCCAACAAACTCAAAGACAAATACCAGAAGGTAAACTAACTTACCTGTGTATTGTATTGTACCACATACACACAAAGACAATTACCAGGAAGTAACATTTATATTGATTGATGAATTTATTGGTTACATTACACCTTGTATCTGATATCTGCACCATTTTACAGTCACACATTGCACCCCACACCCACACACACACACACACACACACACACACACACACACACACACACACACACACACACACACACACACACACACACACACACACACACTTCAACCAGGTACCTTATTAAAAACAACTTTCACTTTAATAATAACCTGACAACATCGCTACCGATCAAAACATCTACCAACCAATCAAATGAAATAGAATCCAGTGTGTTTCTGTCACCTGACCCCAAGTGAGAAGCTCAAATTGGACACCAATATCCACCACTGTTGATTAGCCAGTGTAGCCCGGACAACACCCAATTTTGTCCCAGCCAGTCGAATAACACATTTGACTCTCTCTCTCCCTCCCTCTCCCCCCCCCAGGACGTTGCTGACTATAAGTCCGGTAAGGGCAAGGTGGTAGTTCCGAGCATGGCAATGGCCCCAAAGCCCATGACGAAGAGTAATATGGACGACGATGATGATGACGACGATGAGGAAGACGAGGAGGAGGAGGATGAGGAGGAGGATGACGAGTAGATCGCCTGAGTTGTGTTTTTTTGTGTTTTATTATGCTGGTGACGATAATGATGATTATTAAGTCATGTGTTTTCCTTTCCAGTTTGAAATGCGATTTGTAGGGGTTAAGAAGAAACACAGGTGATATCTTTTCATGTTCCTTAATGACATTGCTCCGCGCCCTTCCTTCCCTCCTTCATTCTATTCCCTCCTTCCACCTCTTTGTTGTTTTGACGTCGTCATTATGTTCATTTTGTGTTAACTGCTTCTGTAAAGTTCTCTTTGTACATTGTGTCAAGTTAAGATGTTGAGACTGTACGTTACTATGGCAACTGTGATTGAACTCGAAGTAGACCCCTAATAACCCCCACCCCACCCCCAACAGCTGTGTGTGTGTGTGTGTGCTCATGCTCGTGTGTGTGTGTGTTTGTGTTACCGTGTCCATCTCACCAGCACTGTCCAGTGTCTTCCTCAAAACCCGCCTAGCATTGTCTCTTTAACAGGCTCTATATCGATTCAACGGAGAAGCATTTAAAACCAGTGGTAGCATTGCAGTATATATAAACACCTTTTTGTTTCTGGGATTCGTCCCAAATTACACCCTATTCCTTATCTAGTGCACTACTTTTGACTAGGGCCAATAAGGAATCCCATGGAGCTCTGGTTAAAAGTAGTGCACTATATAGGGAATAGGGCGCCATCTGGGACTTTGTTTTTAAAAAGAATGTGCAAGGTGTTGTTTTACTGTATATGGTTGAATTAGACTTTAGTCCATGTTTATTTTTTTATATTTTTTTTGTAATGATTATTTTTCTGAGACCTCCAGATGTAAGGTGATTTCTGATTGCACATATCTAGTAGGGGTGGTGTTGTTGTATCTAGGTGGCTGTTTGTGTAGCTGTGTGTTGGTTGTTGCACCAGGAAGTGTTGCCATGGTGAAACTAACTCCCAGTTCAACAGCCTCCCATGTAAACGAACAGTAGTGGCTGGTTAGCTAGTGTATGCTGGCCAACAGTCATTTAATACTATGGTTCAGGGTCATTTAGTAACTTTCACTACAGTCACATTTTCACTTAGTCATGCATTGTTGTCAATGGGAGACAAAGTGAAAATTTGACTTAAGTGAAAGTTAAGATTCGCTCCTTTGAAACCGAGGAGGATGGAAAACATCCAAACAACAGTATATAATGGAAACTATAATTTCCTTTTTGGCTAAGTGCATTTTAACCGTTCGTTGTTGTAAGATCTCTCATGAAAAACGAAAAACGACACTGAGTGAAAAAGCACGACTATTGAAGAAAATAAACCTGTACTTATCTGTATCTAAGATTTTCTTTTTTGTATGTTTAGAAAAAGCTATGTTTGGAATGATTATTAAAGTATGACATTTTTACACGTGGTGTTATGTATTAATGATTTCCATTTTGCTGCTTGAAAGTCTCTCTCACCAAAACCTTCTCATCTTGTCACGTGAAACCCCCCCCCTCCCAAACACATATCATCATTATTAAACAAGATGTCTGAATATTATTACAACTAAAAGTGGATCTGCAATAAAGAGAACATACATTTTTCATTGAACTTATACTTTACTATTAGAAGAATGATTGAATTCTGTACTTTACACCTAGAAGAATGATTGACCTCTTTACTCCTAGAAGAATGATTGATCTCTTTACACCTATAAGAATGATTGATCTCTTTATACCTATAAGAATGATTGACCTCTTTACACCTAGAAGAATGATTGACCTCTGTACTTTACACCTAGAAGAATGATTGACCTCTGTACTTTACTCCTAGAAGAATGATTGACCTCTGTACTTTACACCTAGAAGAATGATTGACCTCTTTACACCTAGAAGAATGATTGACCTCTGTACTTTACTCCTAGAAGAATGATTGACCTCTGTACTTTACTCCTAGAAGAATGATTGACCTCTTTACACCTAGAAGAATGATTGACCTCTGTACTTTACACCTATAAGAATGATTGACCTCTTTACACCTAGAAGAATGATTGACCTCTGTACTTTACACCTAGAAGAATGATTGACCTCTGTACTTTACTCCTAGAAGAATGATTGACCTCTTTACACCTAGAAGAATGATTGACCTCTGTACTTTACACCTATAAGAATGATTGACCTCTTTACACCTAGAAGAATGATTGACCTCTGTACTTTACACCTAGAAGAATGATTGACCTCTGTACTTTACTCCTAGAAGAATGATTGTTCTCTGTACTTTACACCTAGAAGAATGATTGACCTCTTTACACCTAGAAGAATGATTGACCTCTGTACTTTACTCCTAGAAGAATGATTGACCTCTGTACTTTACTCCTAGAAGAATGATTGACCTCTTTACACCTAGAAGAATGATTGACCTCTGTACTTTACTCCTAGAAGAATGATTGACCTCTGTACTTTACACCTAGAAGAATGATTGACCTCTTTACACCTAGAATAATGATTGACCTCTTTACACCTAGAAGAATGATTGAACTATTTACTGCGAGAAGGATGATCGAACTCTGTACATTACTCCTAGAGGAATTAATGAACAATTTACTTTTTACTCCTAGAAGAATCAATTAACAATTTACTTTTTACTCCTAGAAGAATCAATGAACAATTTACTTTTTACTCCTAGAAGAATCAATGAACAATTTACTTTTTACTCCTAGAAGAATCAATGAACAATTTACTTTTTACTCCTTGAAGAATGATGTAACTCTGTTCTTTATTCCTAGAAGAATGATTGACCTCTGTACTTTACTCATAGAAGAATGTTTGAACTCTGTACTTTACTCCTAGAAGAATGTTTGAACTCTGTACTTTACTCCTAGAAGAATGTTTGAACTCTGTACTTTACTCCTAGAAGAATGTTTGAACTCTGTACTTTACTCCTAGAAGAATGTTTGAACTCTGTACTTTACTCCTAGAAGAAAGACTAATCTTGCTGGTCATTTACCTGACTTTAATTCCATTTCATCTCAACATAACACATCTGATTGATACACAACATAATATTCAAATAGATCATTGCTAATTTATCAATTACATGTAATTATCACATTTATATTTAGATCTAACCTGATTGTTTCAAACACGTTTTATGTTTATGGCACTGGAGCGCATGTCTCGGTCCAAAAAGCTCCTTAACAGCTTCTACCACCAAAGCATAAGACTGCTGAACAATTAACTCGCTGTTAATTATCTATGCATAGTCAGTTTACCCCTACCTACATGTACATATTACCTCAACTACCTCCACTAACCTGTTTATTATCTATACATAGTCAGTTTACCCCTACCTACATGTACATATTACCTCCACTAACCTGTTTATTATCTATACATAGTCACTTTACCCCTACCTACATGTACATATTACCTCAATTACCTCAACTAACCTGTTTATTATCTATACATAGTCACTTTACCCCTACCTACATGTACATATTACCTCAACTAACCTGTTTATTATCTATACATAGTCACTTTACCCCTACCTACATGTACATATTACCTCAATTACCTCAACTAACCTGTTTATTATCTATACATAGTCACTTTACCCCTACCTACATGTACATATTACCTCAACTAACCTGTTTATTATCTATACATAGTCACTTTACCCCTACCTACATGTACATATTACCTCAACTACCTCAACTAACCTGTTTATTATCTATACATAGTCAGTTTACCCCTACCTACATGTACATATTACCTCAACTACCTCAACTAACCTGTTTATTATCTATACATAGTCACTTTACCCCCACCTACATATACAAATGACCTCGACAAACCTGTACCCCCGCACATTGACTCAGTACCGGTACCTCCTGTATATAGCATATTTATTGACTCGGTACCGGTACCTCCTGTATATAGCCACCACATTGACTCTGTACCGGTACCCCCTGTACATAGCCTCCACATTGACTCGGTACTGGTACATTTACATTTACATTACATTTAAGTCATTTAGCAGACGCTCTTATCCAGAGCGACTTACAAATTGGTGCATTCACCTTATGACATCCAGTGGAACAGGTACCTCCTGTATATAGCCTCCACATTGACTCGGTACCGGTACCTCCTGTATATACCCCCGCACATTGACTCGGTACCGGTACCTCCTGTATATAGCCTCCACATTGACTCGGTACCGGTACCTCCTGTATATAGCCTCCACATTGACTCGGTACCGGGACCTCCTGTATATACCCCCGCACATTGACTCGGTACCGGTACCTCCTGTATATAGCCTCCACATTGACTCGGTACCGGTACCTCCTGTATATAGCCTCCACATTGACTCTGTACCGGTACCCCCTGTATATAGCCTCCACATTGACTCTGTACCGGTACCCCCTGTATATAGTCTCCACATTGATATACCCCTGTATATAGCCTCCACATTGACTCTGTACCGGTACCCCCTGTATATAGTCTCCACATTGACTCTGTACCGGTACCCCCTGTATATAGCCTCCACATTGACTCTGTACCGGTACCCCCTGTATATAGCCTCCACATTGACTCTGTACCGGTACCCCCTGTATATAGTCTCCACATTGACTCTGTACCGGTACCCCCTGTATATAGTCTCCACATTGACTCGGTACCGGTACCTCCTGTATATAGCCTCCACATTGACTCGGTACCGGTACCTCCTGTATATAGCCTCCACATTGACTCGGTACTGGTACCTCCTGTATATAGTCTCCACATTGACTCTGTACCGGTACCCCCTGTATATAGTCTCCACATTGACTCGGTACCGGTACCTCCTGTATATAGCCTCCACATTGACTCGGTACCGGTACCTCCTGTATATAGCCTCCACATTGACTCGGTACTGGTACCTCCTGTATATAGCCTCTGTCAGGACCTGGTTACGAACCCGGGTCTCCGGAATGAGAAACAGTCACTTAACCAACTGAGCCACGAATAGTCGGCAGAACCCAGAAGATGAGGCAGACACAGCAGTACTTGAGACGGTGTATTTAATGAAGTAAAAAGTGAAGTTCTTCAGGAAAACATGTAACTCCACAACCTCAAAAGGAATTCCACAAGAACAAAGGTAATCCTCCAAGACAAAAAGGTAAATCCACAAGGTGGAAGGTAAAGCATAAAAAGCCTCAAAAGATACTCAAAAATAAATAAACAAGAACAAAAAACAGAATTCCACAAGAGAGTCCACCAGGATCAACAAGAGTTCTCAGAGTACTAGGGCTGGGTGTTAACATACAAACACAGAGCAAAGAACTGAGGAAAACAAAGGGTTTAAATACAATCAGGGGAAACTAGGCACAGGTGCAAATAATAATGGGGATCAAGGGAAAAGAAAAGGTCAGACCCTGACAGACCTGGGCCCTGACAGACCTGGGCCCTGACAGACCTGAGCCCTGACAGATGATGTCTGAGTGTTGGAGTGTGTCCCTGGCTATCTGGAAATGATGTCTGAGTGTTGGAGTGTGTCCCTGGCTATCTGTAAATGATGTCTGAGTGTTGGAGTGTGTCCCTGGCTATCTGTAAATGATGTCTGAGTGTTAGTGTGTCCCTGGCTATCTGTAAATGATGTCTGAGTGTTGGAGTGTGTCCCTGGCTATCTGTAAATGATGTCTGAGTGTTGGAGTGTGCCCCTGGCTATCTGTAAATGATGTCTGAGTGTTGGAGTGTGCCCCTGGCTATCTGTAAATGATGTCTGAGTGTTGGAGTGTGCCCCTGGCTATCTGTAAATGATGTCTGAGTGTTGGAGTGTGCCCCTGGCTATCTGTAAATGATGTCTGAGTGTTGGAGTGTGCCCCTGGCTATCTGTAAATGATGTCTGAGTGTTGGAGTGTGCCCCTGGCTATCTGTAAATGGTGTCTGAGTGTTGGAGTGTGTCCCTGGCTATCTGTAAATGATGTCTGAGTGTTGGAGTGTGTCCCTGGCTATCTGTAAATGATGTCTGAGTGTTGGAGTGTGCCCCTGGCTATCTGTAAATGATGTCTGAGTGTTGGAGTGTGCCCCTGGCTATCTGTAAATGATGTCTGAGTGTTGGAGTGTGTCCCTGGCTATCTGTAAATGATGTCTGAGTGTTGGAGTGTGTCCCTGGCTATCTGTAAATGATGTCTGAGTGTTGGAGTGTGTCCCTGGCTATCTGTAAATGATGTCTGCGTGTTGGAGTGTGCCCCTGGCTATCTGTAAATGATGTCTGAGTGTTGGAGTGTGCCCCTGGCTATCTGTAAATGATGTCTGAGTGTTGGAGTGTGCCCCTGGCTATCTGTAAATGATGTCTGAGTGTTGGAGTGTGCCCCTGGCTATCTGTAAATGATGTCTGAGTGTTGGAGTGTGCCCCTGGCTATCTGTAAATGATGTCTGAGTGTTGGAGTGTGCCCCTGGCTATCTGTAAATGATGTCTGAGTGTTGGAGTGTGTCCCTGGCTATCTGTAAATGATGTCTGAGTGTTGGAGTGTGTCCCTGGCTATCTGTAAATGATGTCTGAGTGTTGGAGTGTGCCCCTGGCTATCTGTAAATGATGTCTGAGTGTTGGAGTGTGCCCCTGGCTATCTGTAAATGATGTCTGAGTGTTGGAGTGTCCCTGGCTATCTGTAAATGATGTCTGAGTGTTGGAGTGTGTCCCTGGCTATCTGTAAATGATGTCTGAGTGTTGGAGTGTGTCCCTGGCTATCTGTAAATGATGTCTGAGTGTTGGAGTGTGTCCCTGGCTATCTGTAAATGATGTCTGAGTGTTGGAGTGTGTCCCTGGCTGTCTGTAAATGATGTCTGAGTGTTGGAGTGTGTCCCTGGCTATCTGTAAATGATGTCTGAGTGTTGGAGTGTGTCCCTGGCTATCTGTAAATGATGTCTGAGTGTTGGAGTGTGTCCCTGGCTATCTGTAAATGATGTCTGAGTGTTGGAGTGTGTCCCTGGCTATCTGTAAATGATGTCTGAGTGTTGGAGTGTGCCCTTGGCTATCTGTAAATGATGTCTGAGTGTTGGAGTGTGCCCCTGGCTATCTGTAAATGATGTCTGAGTGTTGGAGTGTGCCCCTGGCTATCTGTAAATGATGTCTGAGTGTTGGAGTGTGCCCCTGGCTCTCTGTAAATGATGTCTGAGTGTTGGAGTGTGTCCCTGGCTATCTGTAAATGATGTCTGAGTGTTGGAGTGTGCCCCTGGCTCTCTGTAAATGATGTCTGAGTGTTGGAGTGTGTCCCCGGTTATACGTCAATAAAAAATGTAATAAAATTGTGCCGTCCGGGTTGGAATTTGAAATCATTTATACTTGATACTTAAGTACATTTTTAGCAATTCCACTTACTTTTGATTCTTAAGTATATTTAAAACCGAATACTTTTAGACTTTTACTCAAGTAGTATTTTACTGGGTGACTTTTACTTTTACTTGAATCATTTTCTATTAAGGGATCTTTACTTTTACTCAAGGACTTGAGTACTTTTTCCACCACTGCCCAGCAGGACATTTCTTTATCCAAGACCTGTCATGAGGTACAGCTTGACACTATGGCTCCCTATAGGGTCCACAGATCTATTGCTAGGCAACGTTGAATAATGTTGGTAATTATGATATTACTAATAATGGGGTCTGCATTATATGAATGGTGTCCGCTGGATTACAAGGGGTTGATTAGAGGCCGTTTTAACTGAATTAGAGAGGCACCTTGGTTCTCTCTCTAGGGTTGGCGTCCGGGTTGTGGTTGAGGTTAGGGTGGAAACAGGATGTGAAAATGAGGCTAGGGTTAAGGTTATGGTTGAGGCTGGAGTTGAACCGGCATGTGGACATGAAATTAACCCGAACCCTAAACCTATCTTCATGTCCACATCCTGATTCCTCCTTAATTGATAAGAAAGACACACCCTCTACCATTTTTTCCCCCGTATTCCATTGGTGGTCCCAAAGGCAAGGGTGGGCTGTGCCTGTTTGTTGTCCATTCACAAGCCTCTGCCGAGTCCCCAACAACCGGATGTTCCGGTTTTAAGGGGAAGTCAAATGATACTTTCCCCCCCTTCTCGTTAAGTCCAGTCAGGACCAATATGAAGCAGGCGCAGCCCGCCCTTGATCTAGTTTCAGGCGTTTATTTAATGTCTGCTAGCCTTTCACTGATGCACATGATTCCGAAGAAGCGATTGGTCGAGGGCGGTGTCTGTCAGACGGTGAGGGCGTAGCTCTGTATTTCGCTCACTGTCAGAGCTTGAGGGACGAAACGAAGGGTTCGTTTCCGTTTGTAGGCTGCGGAAACCGAGTTTCACAGTGCTACACAAGCCGAACAGAGACTGATTGGAGCTCGATCCTACGACCGAGAGGAGGAAAGAGGACAGTATTGAGGAAGACCTTGTAATCAAAATACCGTCCAAATTTACACTAATATTACACTTTAATAGCACTCAAACCCAGTGCCTGCGAAGATGGGAGACAAGGCGGGGACCAGGTAAGGATAAATTATCAGTCTTTGGTTGTTTTTAGCGTTTACATTTTTCTGGTGATGTTTGTGTTATTTGGGAAAATAGGCAATCATAAGGAACAAAAGGTATCCTGGTTTCGCATGCAGAGACAGGGCATGAAAGGCAAGCAGCACACTGGACGAGGTTCCCTAAGCAGCAATAACAGAGGGTTAGTTGAGAAGAGTGGAGGTTTCGTTGGTTCAGGGGAGAGAGATAGAGGGACAATGATGAGAGAGAGAGAGTTTTAAGTGCGAATGAAATCATCTCATCAATATGCAAGCGAACTCGTACTTCGCATTAGGCTATGGGTTTGTGGCGATACAGTTATCTAGAATGCAAAACACAGGGTCCGTTTGTACCTGTCAAATTTAGTGTAGGGAGGGGCTAGTCTATACTGTCGAAATGAACCTCAATCTGATTAATTCTACCCTACTCCTGCTAGATTGCTAGTTCCCAACGTCAGACAGCCACAGATTGTATCTGGTTGAAACAAAGTGATGAACTCGGCTACTGTAGCCACAAGCGACTTTAATACATTGTTTATAAAAAAATATATCACCGTGTGCGGCAGCATCATTGTCAACGTTGTAACTATCTTATTACAATGTAACGCAACCTAGACTCAAATAGACTAGCCTACTGTAGCCACTTCGTTAACGATAAACATAGGCTACTTCCTCTTTAAAGTAGCAAGTAAAGGGACACGTGTTACCCTGAAAATGTCATGCGACTGTCTGTCAGTTTGTCTGCAGTTTCTGTGAAAATCCAAATGTAACGTTAGGCTACTATTGTGTTAGTTTACCGCAGCACCGAATCATGACAGGGTGACACCCCCGACTATGACGTGGGTTTGACGTATGGTTCTGGTTTAATTCTAATGCACGAATGTGGGGGTGGGGGTAGGTCAAGCCTTGGAATTTAATGTGGTCTGAGAGAGAACAATGGGATCCATATGAAATACTCTCTACTCCCTCCCTCCCTTTCACCCTCTTTCAATTCAATTACAATTTAAAGGCTTTATTGGTATGGGAAACATATGTTAACGTTGCCAATGCAAGTGAAGTAGATAAGAAACAAAAGTGAAGTAAACACTAAAAATCAACAGTAAAGATTACACTCACAAAAGTTCCAAAAGAATGAAGACCATACAAATGTCATATTATGTGCAAATAGTTAAAGTACAAAAGGGAAAATAAATCAACATAAATATGGGTTGTATTGTACAATGGTGTTTGTTCTTCACTGGTTGCCCTTTTCTCGTGGCAACAGGTAACACATCTTGCTGCTGTGATGGTATTTCACCCAGTAGATATGGGAGTTTATCAAAATTGGGTTTTGTTTTCAAATTCTTTGTGGATCTGTGTAATCTGAGAGAAATATGTGTCTAATATGGACATACATTGGGCAGGAGGTTAGGAAGTGCAGCTCAGTTTCCACCTCATTTTGTGGGCAGTGAGCACATAGCCTGTCTTCTCTTGAGAGCCATGTCTGCCTACGGCGGCCTTTCTCAATAGCAAGGCTATACTCAGTGAGTCTGTACATAAGTCAAAGATTTACTTAATTTTGGTTCAGTCACAGTGGTCCGGTATTCTGCCACTGTGTACTCTCTGTTTAGGGCCAAATAGCATTATAGTTTGCTCTGTTTTTTTGTTAATTATTTCCAATGTGTCAAGTAATTATCTTTGAGTTTTGTCATGATTTGGTTGGGTCTAATTGTGTTGCTGTCCTGGGGCTCTGAGTCGCTCTCTCTGTCTCTGTTTGAAATAAATTAAATACATCAAGTTCTTCCACACTGATCTCAACAAACCATTTCTGTATGGACCTCGATTTGTATATAGGGAGTATTGTCATGCTGAAACATGAAAGGGCCTTCCTCAAACCTATGCCACAAAGTTGGAAGCACAGAATCATCTAGAATGTCATTGTATGTTGTAGCGTTAAGATTTCCCTTCACTGGAACTAAGGGTCCTAGCCGTAACCATGAAAAACAGCCATAGACCATTATTCCTCCTCTACCAAACTTTACAGTTGTCACTATGCATTGGTGCAGGTAACATTATCCTGGAATCCGCCAAACCCAGATTCATCCGTCTGACTGCCAGATGGTGAAGCGTTATTCATCACTCCACAGAACGTGTTTCCACTGATCCAGAGGCCAATGGCAGTGAGTTTTACACCACTCCAGCCAACGCTTGACGTTGCGCATGATGATCTTAGGCTTGTGTGCAGCTGCTCGGCCATGGAAACCCATTTCATGAAGCTCCCGACAAACAGTTTTTGTGCTGGCGTTACTTCCAGAGGCAGTTTGGGACTCGGTTGTGAGTGTTGCAACCGAGAACAGATTATATTTACGCGCTACACGCTTCAGCACTCACCGGTCCCATTCTGTGAGCTTGTGTTGCCTACCACTTCGCCGCTGAGCCGTTGTTACTCCTAGAAGTTCCCACTTCACAATAACAGCACTTACAGTTGACCGGGGCAGTTCTAGCAGGGCAGAAATCTGACAAACTGACTTGTTGGAAAGGTGGCCTCGAATAACGGTGCCACATTGAAAGTCACTGAGCTCTCCAGTAAGACCATTCTACTGCCAATGTTTGTCCATGGAGATTGCATTGCTGTTTACTCAATTTTATGTGCCTGTCAGCAACGGGTGTGGCTGAAATGGCAGAATCCACTCATTTGAATGGGTGTCCATATACCTTTGTATATATACTGTATTATTTACAAATAATGTGATTGAAAGAACCAGAATTATCATCAGGATATTTTCTACTGTTTTTATTTGTTGGCTTTAGGTCTTTTTTATTTGACTTAGTTGATGATGGAAGTTATAGGCCTACTGCTGCATTGGCCTGTGATGTATCATCTCTGAGTTCTAGGCTTTCATTTATTTCAGATCTTTATGATTAACCACTGTGACAGTTATTATGAAAGTGAAACTGCTTCATGAAAAATGCGCATATTGAAAATAATCATACCTGGCACGCAGATGGGTAGAAATGGTAGGATAAATTGTAAGCTTTCGGATGGTCTTTTACTATTACACCCGTTAAACAAATGTGAACGCGCAAGCGCCTGTTAGCAACGGGTGTGGCGCGTGCATACAGTACATAGGAGTTCCCGTGAAAAAAACGTGCCCGCCTATGGAAATCAAAGGCCCGTCCAAATGATTCGTTATGGCGCGGTCCCTGTAACAAGAATACCATGGCAACTATTGTCTAATAATAATAACAATGAAATAATAAGAGTCAATGTCTACAACTCCATTCAGATGAAACAACTACCTGTCGGTCGCACGTTGTAGCCTACTCCTTCTTATTTAGTCATTTGAATTCCATTTTGCATTGATCAGCCTGGTGATCTCCCACTTCGCGTTGCTACACATGGACCCTCTGACTAGTACCAACAAGCTGAAACCCGCGAAACCTCTGTAGGCTATACAGCATGTATTTTTACGAGGCACACGTCATAAAAACGACATTCAAACCTTTGTTGTTTTATTAAATTATTCAATTTAAGAATTTTAAATGTCATGGTATATCCTTGTGTGTAGCAATGTCACATGGATAATGTAATTACATGTATTTATTTAATTTGACCAGTATTCAAAGTCACTGTCTGCTCGGGAACACCTGGCACTGCGCCCTTAGCAACTCTTCATGCAGCAGTCAGAGGAGTGTGTGGCTGAAATAACCTTTGACCTTCACTATCCCATCAGTACAGTATATAACAAGGTTATTATAGTATCCCTTTAAGTTTGGTGAAAATGTTCAGAATGTTAGGGCTCAATGGAAGAAAGCCTTGTAAATTCACGCATACTCACGCATACTCACACATACTCACACATACTCACGCATATTCACGCATACTCACGCATATTCACGCATATTCACGCATATTCACGCATATTCACGCATATTCACACATACTCACACATACTCACGCATACTCACGCATACTCACGCATATTCACACATACTCACGCATATTCACGCATATTCACGCATATTCACACATTTACACACATTTACACACATTTACACATATTCACACATATTCACACATATTCACACATATTCACACATACTCACACATACTCACACATACTCACACATACTCACGCATATTCACGCATATTCACACATATTCACGCATATTCACGCATACTCACGCATACTCACGCATATTCACACATACTCACACATACTCACGCATATTCACACATACTCACACATACTCACGCATACTCACACATACTCACACATTTACACACATACTCACACATTTACACACATTTACACACATTTACACATATTCACACATATTCACGCATATTCACACATATTCACGCATACTCACGCATATTCACGCATATTCACGCATATTCACGCATACTCACGCATATTCACGCATATTCACGCATATTCACACATATTCACACATATTCGTCTTATTTTCAGCACTTTGACATTCTATTAAAAGCGCTATAGAAATGTTACACATTATTATTATTATTATAATAAAATTCAGTTGTTGAATCTGTGAAATATTAGAAGGGGAAAATGTGTGCGATAGGGGTTTGAGATGGTGGTCCCGTAAAACGACCCTCATGATCCTCACTAATCAAGGAACTGTGTTGACGACGTACCAGTCGTGGTGAACCGTGCGCCAGGCTCCAGGTCTTAACTGCTGGGTCTGGTCTGCGTTACATTATGGTTCAAATAGGCAACTTATTGCACAGCTTGTAATACATTAGCCTAAAATCATCCACTTTTTCTAGTGATCGTCAGGAACAACCACATGAACGTAACAGAGTAAAATAAAGATAAACTGACGAGGTAAAGACTAAAACTAAAGTCAGTGACAGTTGTAAATGTATCTGGGTATAACTGACAGGTGGCTACCAATAGTGACTCATATTTAACACAATACAAATGGTAAAAAATACAGTGAAACGTCTGGGAATATAATGAAAACATTCTAGAAATGTCAACTCGGTAGGTTTGGAGCTATACTATCATTTGCACATGGCTAGAGTTTATGGTATTCAAACCGTGTCCTATTCATCTGGGATATTATAGCGGACACAGGATAGTATATCTTGGGTCTACTACATATCATCCCAGGTTATAAGGCATTTCATTACCTTCACTGTGGGAAAGTGTTGCTATGCTTCAGTTTGCTGCCGTGTGACCTGGTTCCCATTTGTCTCCAGTGATCATAAGGTCATATAGATCTAAAATAAGTGCATATTGTATATTTGTATATTTACAATCCCCCTTATTCAAATATCGTGCTCATTCAGCTAGATCCTATCAATAGACCTTATCACTTAGTAAGAAATAACACCATTCTCCATGCTCCATCAGAAATAACACCATTCTCCATGCTCCATCAGAAATAACACCATTCTACATGCTCCATCAGAAATAACACCATTCTCCATGCTCCATCAGAAATAACACCATTCTCCATGCTCCATCAGAAATAACACCATTCTACATGCTCCATCAGAAATAACACCGTTCTCCATGCTCCATCAGAAATAACACCGGTCTCCATGCTCCATCAGAAATAACACCGTTCTCCATCAGAAATAACACCATTCTCCATGCTCCATCAGAAATAACACCGTTCTCCATCAGAAATAACACCATTCTCCATGCTCCATCAGAAATAACACCATTCTCCATGCTCCATCAGAAATAACACCATTCTCCATGCTCCATCAGAAATAACACCATTCTCCATGCTCCATCAGAAATAACACCGTTCTCCATGCTCCATCAGAAATAACACCGTTCTCCATCAGAAATAACACCATTCTCCATGCTCCATCAGAAATAACACCACTTGGAACAGACAGGCTGCTCAACCTTATTCACGGTGTCCTTCACGTATAAAAGGTGAGGTGGAATTATGAGGGAATGAAGTCAAGGTCAGGATATGGTGTATCTGTAGACTATCTGTAGACTTCTCATGCTGAAGTTCACCCAGAATACACCCAGAGAGAAAAGTTGTGTGAGACCTATCTGTGTGTGTGGTCTGTGTGTGTGGTCTGTGTGTGTGGTCTGTGTGTGTGGTCTGTGTGTGTGGTCTGTGTGTGTGGTCTGTGTGTGTGGTCTGTGTGTGTGGTGTGTGTGTGTGTGTGTGTGTGTGTGTGTGTGTGTGTGTGTGTGTGTGTGTGTGTGTGTGTGTGTGTGTGTGTGTGTGTGGTGTGTGTGTGTGTGTGTGTGTGTGTGTGTGTGTGTGTGTGGTGTGTGTGTGTGTGTGTGTGTGTGTGTGTGTGTGTGTGTGTGTGTGTGTGTGTGTGTGTGTGTGTGTGTGTGTGTGTGTGTGTGTGTGTGTGTGTGTGTGTGTGTGTGTGTGTGTGTGTGTGTGTGTGGTGTGTGGTGTGTGTGGGTGGTGTGTGTGTGTGGGTGGTGTGTGTGGGTGGGTGGTGTGTGTGGGTGGGTGGTGTGTGTGTGTGGGTGGTGTGTGTGTGTGGTGTGTTTGTGTGGTGTGTTTGTGTGGTGTGTTTGTGTGGTGTGTTTGTGTGGTGTGTTTGTGTGGTGTGTTTGTGTGGTGTGTTTGTGTGGTGTGTTTGTGTGGTGTGTTTGTGTGGTGTGTTTGTGTGGTGTGTTTGTGTGGTGTGTTTGTGTGGTGTGTTTGTGTGGTGTGTTTGTGTGGTGTGTTCGTGTGGTGTGTTTGTGTGGTGTGTGTGTTATATCTGTCTCATATATGTGTGTGGGACATGCAAGTCTAACTGAACCATAGGCTACCTGCCACCCCTATACTCTAACCATTAGGCTTCCTGCCGCCCATACACTCTAATCACTAGGCTACCTGCCACCCCTACACTCTAACCATTAGGCTACCTGCCGCCCATACACTCTAATCACTAGGCTACCTGCCACCCCTACACTCTAACCATTAGGCTTCCTGCCGCCCCTACACTCTAACCACTAGGCTACCTGTCTCCCCTACACTCTAACCACTAGGCTACCTGCCTCCCCTACACTCTAACCACTAGACTACCTGCCTCCCCTACACTCTAACCACTAGGCTACCTGCCGCCCCTACACTCTAACCACTAGGCTACCTGCCGCCCCTACACTCTAAGCACTAGTCTACCTGCTTCCCCTACACTCTAACCACTAGGCTACCTGCCGCCCCTACACTCTAACCACTAGTCTACCTGCCGCCCCTACACTCTAACCACTAGACTACCTGCCGCCCCTACACTCTAACCACTAGACTACCTGCCGCCCATACAAGACTCCGGACAGAAACCGGTTTTCACATAATTCAATCAAGGACTGCCTGCGCATCAAAATCACATCCATCTCACCCGACATCCACAAGATTGTGTCCAGGGGAAATTAAACTTTTCTCATTAAGTAACCTAGTGGCCTATATGACTGTATTTAGTAAATACTAATATTAGGGATATTTACATCTCAAGCTGACAGTATTTAGTAAATACTAATATTATTGTGAGAAGTTATCCAGGGATATTTACATCTCAAGCTGACAGTATTTAGTAAATACTAATATTATTGTGAGAGGTTATCCAGGGATATTTACATCACGGTTGACAACTCCGGTTGACAACTCCATTGTGTCCTCCTCCCAGAGCGCTAAGAACCTTGGCGTGATCCTGGACAACACCCTGTCGTTCTCAACTAACATCAAGGCGGTGGCCCGTTCCTGTAGGTTCATGCTCTACAACATCCGCAGAGTACGACCCTGCCTCACACAGGAAGCGGCGCAGGTCCTAATCCAGGCACTTGTCATCTCCCGTCTGGATTACTGCAACTCGCTGTTGGCTGGGCTCCCTGCCTGTGCCATTAAACCCCTACAACTCATCCAGAACGCCGCAGCCCGTCTGGTGTTCAACCTTCCCAAGTTCTCTCACGTCACCCCGCTCCTCCGCTCTCTCCACTGGCTTCCAGTTGAAGCTCGCATCCGCTACAAGACCATGGTGCTTGCCTACGGAGCTGTGAGGGGAACGGCACCTCAGTACCTCCAGGCTCTGATCAGGCCCTACACCTAAACAAGGGCACTGCGTTCATCCACCTCTGGCCTGCTCGCCTCCCTACCACTGAGGAAGTACAGTTCCCGCTCAGCCCAGTCAAAACTGTTCGCTGCTCTGGCCCCCCAATGGTGGAACAAACTCCCTCACGACGCCAGGACAGCGGAGTCGATCACCACCTTCCGGAGACACCTGAAACCCCACCTCTTTAAGGAATACCTAGGATAGGATAAAGTAATCCTTCTACCCCCCCCCTTAAAAGATTTAGATGCACTATTGTAAAGTGGCTGTTCCACTGGATGTCTTAAGGTGAATGCACCAATTTGTAAGTCGCTCTGGATAAGAGCGTCTGCTAAATGACTTAAATGTAAATGTTACATCTCAAGCTGACAGTATGTTCTGTTTGTTCAGCTGTTACAGGAGCAGACTATCCCCATACATACATTGACACATTTTTAAATTGATATTATTGTTTTATGTAGGATGTTATATTTTTGGCCAGTTGCAATTGTAAGTAAGCCCAATAAAAAAAATCTCACTTTGATTAGGCCATGTTTTTCTTTCTTTAAAAGATGCTGTTAAGCCTCATAGCCTACCTCAGACAGTTAAATTATTTTATATAGGTCTAGGCTCGGATGAAATAGACTCCATTTAAGCCCTAACGTTGTTTGTATAGTCAAATTACAATGAAGATTGTTGTTGAAATGAATTACTCGACTGGTGTAGTTTTTCTCCATCTGTTGCTGTGCGCCACTTGCAGAACAAGTTAGCTATATTTTCAGCACCAGGCGCTGTTCACCTCCTATTGATTGTGCTGTGGCTGCAGCTTTACCTTTCAGCACCACAAAGTGGTCCGCTGCCTGCTTTATTAGTTGACTGTCTCCTGCATTCTCTCCCTCCTCCTGCAGTTCAAGTTCAGATGCAGGTTTTGCGTTATTTAGGGGAGGGTAACTTCCTTCTTGGGACATTGCATTTGGGACTTGAGAATTTTTTATGATGTATCTTTAAAAAAAAAAAAAAAAACATTTATAACTAATTTTGGGGGGGCCAAATAATAATGCTGGTGGGCCAGATTTTGCCGGCGGGCCGCCAGTTGGGGAACCATGACCTAGATCTTCTGCACAGATTCTGTCAGACCTGGGCACTAACATTAAATATCAGTAAGACAAAAATAATGGTGTTCCAAAAAAATTTCCAGTTGCCAGGACCACAAATACAAATTCCGTCTAGACACAGTTGCCCAAGAGCACACAAAAACCATACATACCTCGGCCTAAACATCAGCGCCACGGGTAACTTCCACAAAGCTGTGAACGATCTGAGAGACAAGGCAAGAAGGGCCTTCTATGCCATCAAAAGGAGCGTAGAATTCTTCATCCCAATTAGGATCTGGCTAAAAATACTTGAATCAGTTATAGAACCCATTGACCTTTATGGTTGTGAAGTCTGGGGTCCGCTCACCAACCAAGAATTCACAAAACATCAAATTGAGACTCTGCATGCAGAATTCTGCAAAAATATCCTCCAAGTACAACTTAAAACACCAAATGATGCATGCAGAGCAGAGTTAGGCCGATACCCACTAATAATCCAAATCCAGAAAAGAGCTGTTAAATTCTACAACCACCTATTCCCAAACCTTCCATAACAAAGCCATCACCTACAGAGAGAGGAACCTGGAGAAGTCCCCTAAGCAAGCTGGTCCTGGGGCTCTGTTCCCCAGGACAGAAACACAATTAGACCCAACCAAATCATGACAAAACAAAAAGACAATTATTGACACATTAAATAGAATGCTATTTGGCCCTAAACAGAGAGTACACCGTGGCAGAATACCGGACCATTGTGACTGACCCAAATTTAAGGAAAGCCTTGACTATGTACAGACTCAGTGAGCATAGCCTTGCTATTGAGAAAGGCCGCAGAAGGCAGACCTGGCACTCAAGAGAAGACAGGCTATGTGCTCACTGCCCACAAAATGAGGTGGAAACTGAGCTGCACTTCCTAACCTCCTGCCCAATGTATGACCATATTAGAGACATACAGTATTTCCCTCAGATTACACAGACCCACAAAGAATTAGTAAACAAACCCAATCTTGATGAACTCTCATATCTACTGGGTGAAATACCCCAGTGTGCCATCACAGCAGCAAGATTTGCCACAAGAAAAGGGCAACCAGTGAAGAATAAACTCCATTGTAAAAAAAAATCCTTTTGTACTTTATCTATCTGCACATCGTTACAACACTGTAAATAGACATATTATGACATTTGAAAGGTCTTTATTCTTTTGGAACTTTTGTGAGTGTAATGTTTATTGATAATTTTTGATAGTTTTTTTCACTTTTGTTTATTATCTACATCACTTGCTTTGGCAATGTAAACATATGTTTCCCATGACAATAAAGCCCTTTGACATGAATTGAGAGAGAGGAGACAGAGAGAGAGGAAGGACAAGGAGGAGACTACATACAGTAGTAGTCTCCTCCTTGTATGTGCATCAGTGGGTGTAGCTGGTAACAGGAAGTGGGGGGTCATGGGGTTTTGTGGTCAATGGGTTATTAAATGTTGCCATAGGAGGAGAGAGCAAGAGAGACTAGACTACTCCCTCAGGTCTGCTAGTTTTAAGATGATTGCTCTTAGGCTACCTACAGTATGTACTTACAAATGAAGTGTGTGTATGTTAGTGTGTGTGTGCACGCATCATATCTCTCCATATACTGTGTGTGTTAGTGTGTGTGTACATGTGAGTGTGTATGTGAGTGTATATGTGAGTGTGTTAGTGTGTGTGTATGTGAGTGTGTTAGTGTGTGTGTTAGTGTGTGTGTGGACATCATATCTCTCCATATACTGTGTGTTTTCCCATGGCGTCTGCTTGGTACATTCTCCTCTCCTTTTAGGTAGATGGCCTGGATTTTATTTTCATCTCATTCACCTACTGTCCTGATCTGTCCATTCCTGTCCTCTACCTGATCTGTCCATTCCTGTCGTCTACCTGATCTGTCCATTCCTGTCGTCTACCTGATCTGTCCATTCCTGTCCTCTACCTGATCTGTCCATTCCTGTCCTCTACCTGATCTGTCCATTCATGTCCTCTACCTAATCTGTCCATTCCTGTCCTCTACCTGACCTGTCCTCTACCTGATCTGTCCATTCCTGTCCTCTACCCGATCTGTCCATTCCTGTCCTCTACCTGACCTGTCCTCTACCTGATCTGTCCATTCCTGTCCTCTACCTGATCTGTCCATTCCTGTCCTCTACCTGATATGTCCATTCCTGTCCTCTACCTGATCTGTCCTCTACCTGATCTGTCCTCTACCTGACCTGTCTTCTACCTGATCCATCTTGTACCTGATCTGTTGTCTACCTGATCTGTCTACATGATCTGCCTTCCACCCGATCTGTCCTCTACCTGATCTGTCCTCTACCTGATCTGTCCTCTACCTGATGTGTCCTCTACCTGATCTGTCCTCTACCTGATCTGTCCTCTACCTGATCTGTCCTCTACCTGATCTATCCTCTACCTGATCTATCCTCTACCTGATGTATCCTCTACCTGATCTATCCTCTACCTGATCTGTCCTCTACCTGATGTGTCCTCTACCTGATGTGTCCTCTACCTGATGTGTCCTCTACCTGATGTGTCCTCTACCTGATGTGTCCTCTACCTGATCTATCCTCTACCTGATGTGTCCTCTACCTGATCTGTCCTCTACCTGATCTATCCTCTACCTGATCTATCCTCTACCTGATGTGTCCTCTACCTGATGTGTCCTCTACCTGATGTGTCCTCTACCTGATGTGTCCTCTACCTGATGTGTCCTCTACCTGATCTATCCTCTACCTGATGTGTCCTCTACCTGATCTATCCTCTACCTGATGTGTCCTCTACCTGATGTGTCCTCTACCTGATGTGTCCTCTACCTGATCTATCCTCTACCTGATCTATCCTCTACCTGATGTGTCCTCTACCTGATCTATCCTCTACCTGATGTGTCCTCTACCTGATCTGTCCATTCCTGTCCTCTACCTGATATGTCCATTCCTGTTCTCTACCTGATCTATCCTCTACCTGATGTGTCCTCTACCTGATCTATCCTCTACCTGATGTGTCCTCTACCTGATCTGTCCTCTACCTGATGTGTCCTCTACCTGATCTATCCATTCCTGTCCTCTACCTGATCTGTCCATTCCTGTCCTACCTGATCTGTCCTCTACCTGATCTGTCCTCTACCTGACCTGTCTTCTACCTGATCCATCTTGTACCTGATCTGTTGTCTACCTGATCTGTCTACCTGATCTGTCCTCTACCTGATCTGTCCTCTACCTGACCTGTCCTCTACCTGACCTGTCCTCTACCTGATCTATCCTCTACCTGATCTGTCCTCTACCTGATCTGTCCTCTACCTGATCTGCCTTCTGCCTGATCAGTCCTCTACCTGATGTGTCCTCTACCTGATGTGTCCTCTACCTGATCTGTTCTCTTCCTGATTAGTCCTCTACCTGATCAGGCCTCTACCTGAACTGTCCTCTAACTCATCCGTTCTCTACCTGATCTATCCTCTACCTGATCTGTCCTCTACCTGTGAATGGATTAACAGAAGAGCTTAGTACCTCTTTAATTTATTAATTGTGCTAGCCTCTAACACACACACACACACACACACACACACACACACACACACACACACACACACACACACACACACACACACACACACACACACACACACACACACACACACACACACACACACACACACACACACTTTCAGTTGTGCATTTATTAGTATTAATGTTGTTGTCCTTGAATGATTGATGACCAGGGACCACAGGTGTTGGCTGCGTACAGCTTCCCTCTCGTGTCTCCTCTGCTTTCCTCCCCATCGTTCTCTCTCTCTCTCTATATATATATCTCCCTCCGTCTGTCCTACTCTTCTACACTCATTTATTTTTCTCTCCCTCCAGCTCACTCTTGTTTGTCTGGTCCCCCTCAGGGCCAGTGGTTATTTTCCAAATGGCCCCTATTCCCTATAAAGTGCACTACGTTTGACCAGGGCCCATAACTCTATTCCCTATAAACTGCACTACGTTTGACCAGTGCCCATAACTCTATTCCCTATAAGGTGCACTACGTTTGACCAGGGCCCATAACTCTATTCCCTATAAAGTGCACTACGTTTGACCAGGGCCCATAACTCTATTCCCTATAAAGTGCACTACGTTTGACCACGGCCCATAACCCTATTCCCTATAAAGTGCACTACGTTTGACCAGGGCCCATAACCCTATTCCCTATAAAGTGCACTACGTTTGACCAGGGCCCATAACTCTATTCCCTATAAAGTGCACTACGTTTGACCAGGGCCCATAACTCTATTCCCTATGAAGTGCACTACGTTTGATCAGGGCCCATAACTCTATTCCCTATAAAGTGCACTACGTTTGACCAGGGCCCATAACACTATTCCCTATAAAGTGCACTACTTTTGACCAGGGCCCATAACCCTATTCCCTATAAAGTGCACTACTTTTGACCAGTGCCCATAACCCTATTCCCTATAAAGTGCACTACTTTTGACCAGGGCCCATAACTCTATTCCCTATAAAGTGCACTACGTTTGACCAGGGCCCATAACACTATTCCCTATAAAGTGCACTACTTTTGACCAGGGCCCATAACCCTATTCCCTATAAAGTGCACTACTTTTGACCAGTGCCCATAACCCTATTCCCTATAAAGTGCACTGCTTTTGACCAGGGCCCATAACTCTATTCCCTATAAAGTGCACTACTTTTGACCAGGGCCCATAACCCTATTCCCTATAAAGTGCACTACTTTTGACCAGGGCCCATAACCCTATTCCCTATAAAGTGCACTACTTTTGACCAGGGCCTATAACTCTATTCCCTATAAAGTGCACTGCTGCGGGTGAAATGAAACGTTGGGCTCTAAAGGAATGTTCTTCCTGGGGGGGGGCAGCTGCCACAGGTGTAAAGATGGAGGGAGACAGAGAAGAAAAGATGAAGGGAGAGAGTGAGAGCCAAAGATAGACATTGTATTCTCAATCACAGCTCCCAGGGAAGCTGAAGGGGAGGTACAGCTGGGTTGTATCACGTGTCTCTGAGAAGGACTGCTAATTTAGGATCAGTTTAGGTTTTTGGAATAATAAAATGGACTACTGATCCTAGATCACAACTCCTACTCTGAGAAGCTTGTGGAGAGGAAGAGTCACGGATGGACGATGACTCTGTTTCTCCTCCTCTCCCTGTGTGTGTGTGTGTGTGTGTGTGTGTGTGTGTGTGTGTGTGTGTGTGTGTGTGTGTGTGTGTGTGTGTGTGTGTGTGTGTGTGTGTGTGTGTGTGTGTGTGTGTGTGTGTGTGTGTGTGTGTGTGTGTGTGTGTTCTCCTCTCCCTAGGTGTTCTGACAGGTGATCAGTACCAGAGACTCGGGTCTTCCAGACAGACAGACAGACAGACAGACAGACAGACAGACAGACAGACAGACAGACAGACAGACAGACAGACAGACAGACAGACAGACAGACAGACAGACAGACAGACAGACAGACAGACAGACAGACAGACAGACAGACAGACAGAGATCAGATCAGATTTTTGGACGCAGAGTTTGTCAATTTAACAGTCAGTTAAGAACACATTCTTATTTTCAATGACGGCCTAAGAACGGTGGGTTAACTGCCTTGTTCAGGGGCAGAACAACAGATTTTCACCTTGTCAGCTCGGGGATCCAATCTTGCAACCTTATAGTTAACTAGTCCAAAGCTCTAACCACCTGCCTCTCATTGCACTCCACGAGGAGCCTGCCTGTTACGTGAATGCAGTAAGAAGCCAAGTTAAGTTGCTAGCTAGCATTAAACTTATCTTATAAAAAACTATCAATCAATCATAATCACTAGTTAACTACACATGGTTGATGATATTACCAGTTTATCTAGCGTGTCCTGCGTTGCATATAATCGATGCAACGCTGGGGAATGATTTAACAAAAGCGCATTTGCAAAAAAAAGCACAATCGTTGACGACTGTACCTAACCATAAACACCAATGCCTTTCTTGAAATCAATACACAGAAGTACATATTTTTAAACCTGCATATTTAGCTAAAAGAAATCCAGGTTAGCAGGCAATATTAACCAGGTGAAATTGTGTCACTTCTCTTGCGTTCATTGCACGCAGAGTCAGTGTATATGCAACAGTTTGGGCAGCCTGGCTCATTGTGAACTAATTTGTCAGAATTGTACGTAATTATGACATGACATTGACGGTTGTGTAACAGGAATATTTAGACTAATGGATGCCACCCGTTAGATAAAATACAGAACGGTTCCGTATTTCACTGAAATAATAAACGTTTTGTTTTCTAAATGATAGTTTCCGGATTCTAACATATTTATGACCAAAGGCTCATATTTCTGTGTGTTATTATGTTATAATTAAGTCTATGATTTGATAGAGCAGTCTGACTGAGCGATGGTAGGCAGCAGCAGCAGGCTTGTAAGCATTCATTCAAACAGCACTTTCGTGCGTTTTGCCAGCAGCTCTTCGCAAGCACAGCTCTGTTTATGACCTCAAGCCTATTAACTCCTGAGATTAGGCTGGTGTAACTGATGTGAAATGGCTAGCTAGTTATCGGGGTGCGCGCTAATAGCGTTTCAAACGTCACTCTCTCTGAGACTTGGAGTAGTTATTCCCCTTGCTCTGCATGGGTAATGCTGCTTCGAGGGTGGCTGTTGTCGATGTGTTCCTGGTTCAAACCCAGGTAGGGGCGAGGAGAGGGACGGAAGCTATACTGTTACACTGGCAATACTAAAGTGCCTAAAAGTACATCCAATAGTCAAAAGAATATGAAATACAAATCGTATAGAGAGAAATAGTCCTATAATTTGTATAATAACTACAACCTAAAACTTCTTACCTGGGAATATTGAAGACTCGAAAGGAACCACCATCTTTTATATGTTCTCATGTTCTGAGCAAGGAACTTAAACGTTAGCTTTCTTACATGGCACATATTGCACTTTTACTTTCTTCTCCAACACTTTGTTTTTGCATTACTTAACCAAAATTGAACATGTTTCATTATTTATTTGATGCTAAATAGATTTTTATTGATGTATTATATTAAGTTAAAGTAAGATTTAATTCAGTATTGTTATAATTGTCATTATTACAAATAAAAAATAAAGAATTGGCCGATTAATCGGTATCGTTTTTTTTGGGTCCTTCAATAATCTGTATCGGTATCGGCGTTGAAAAATCTGCAGGCTGGCATTAGATACGCTTGTGTGTGTCGAGTACACATATTTAGCAATAATGTTCCTAGCTCCGACAGTGCAAAACAAAACACATCCCAAAAATAAATTAAATATATAAATATTAGAAGGAGCGATGTCAGAGCCCGGAATATAAATATATAGTGATGGTGTGTATAGACATTATGGACTGTATATGAATAGAAACGGTGTGTATAGACGGTAGTTATATAGGATGGTGTGTATAGACAGTAGTTATATAGGATGGTGTGTATAGACAGTAGTTATATAGGATGGTGTGTATAGACAGTATGGACTGTATATGAATAGAAACGGTGTGTATAGACAGTAGTTATATAGGATGGTGTGTATAGACAGTAGTTATATAGGATGGTGTGTATAGACAGTAGTTATATAGGATGGTGTGTATAGACAGTATAGACAGTAGTTATATAGGATGGTGTGTATAGACAGTAGTTATATAGGATGGTGTGTATAGACAGTAGTTATATAGGATGGTGTGTATAGACAGTAGTTATATAGGATGGTGTGTATAGACAGTAGTTATATAGGATGGTGTGTATAGACAGTAGTTATATAGGATGGTGTGTATAGACAGTAGTTATATAGGATGGTGTGTATAGACAGTAGTTATATAGGATGGTGTGTATAGACAGTAGTTATATAGGATGGTGTGTATAGACAGTAGTTATATAGGATGGTGTGTATAGACGGTAGTTATATAGGATGGTGTGTATAGACGGTAGTTACATAGGATGGTGTATAGACATTATAGACATTATGTGAATAGAAAAGGTGTGTACAGCAGTAGTTATATAGGATGAGCCTTGACTAGAATGCAGTATATACAGTTGAAGTCAGAAGTTCTACTTACACCTTAACCAAATACATTTAAACTCAGTTTTTCACAATTTCTGACATTTAGTCCTAGTAAAAATCCCCTGTCTTAGGTCAGTTAGGATCACCACTTTATTTTAAGAATATGAAGTGTCAGAATAATAGTAGAGAGAATGATTTATTTCAGCTTTTATTTCTTTCATCACATTCCCAGTGGGTCAGACGTTTACATACACTCAATTAGTATTTGGTAGCGTTGCCTTTACATTGTTTAACTTGGGGCAAATGTTTCGGGTAGCCTTCCACAAGCTTTCCACAATAAGTTGGGTGAATTTTGTCTCATTCCTCCTGACAGAACTGATGTAATTGAGTCAGGTTTGTAGGCCTCCTTGCTTCCACACACTTTTTCAGTGCTGCCCACAAATTTTCTATAGGATTGAGGTCAGGGCTTTGTGATGGCCACTCCAATACCTTGACTTTGTTGTCCTTAAGCCATTTTGCCACAACTTTTGAAGTATGCTTGGGGTCATTGTCCATTTGGAAGACCCATTTGCAACCAAGCTTTAACTTCCTGAATGATGTCTTGAGATGTTGCTTCAATATATCCACATCCTTTTCCTAGCTGGTAGCCGGGTAGTAACAGTGACTAATGTTCAGGGCAGGGTAGAGTACCGGCTGGTTGCCGGTTAGTAACAGTGACTAATGTTCAGGGCAGGGTAGAGTACCGGCTGGTAGCTGGGTAGTAACAGTGACTAATGTTCCGGGCAGGGTAGAGTACCGGCTGGTAGCCAGGTAGTAACAGTGACTAATGTTCAGGGCAGGATAGAGTACCGGCTGGTAGCCAGGTAGTAACAGTGACTAATGTTCAGGGCAGGATAGAGTACCGGCTGGTAGCCAGGTAGTAACAGTGACTAATGTTCAGGGCAGGGTAGAGTACCGGCTGGTAGCCAGGTAGTAACAGTGACTAATGTTCAGGGCAGGATAGAGTACCGGCTGGTAGCCAGGTAGTAACAGTGACTAATGTTCAGGGCAGGATAGAGTACCGGCTGGTAGCCAGGTAGTAACAGTGACTAATGTTCAGGGCAGGGTAGAGTACCGGCTGGTAGCCAGGTAGTAACAGTGACTAATGTTCAGGGCAGGATAGAGTACCGGCTGGTAGCCAGGTAGTAACAGTGACTAATGTTCAGGGCAGGATAGAGTACCGGCTGGTAGCCAGGTAGTAACAGTGACTAATGTTCAGGGCAGGATAGAGTACCGGCTGGTAGCCAGGTAGTAACAGTGACTAATGTTCAGGGCAGGGTAGAGTACCGGCTGGTAGCCAGGTAGTAACAGTGACTAATGTTCAGGGCAGGGTAGAGTACCGGCTGGTAGCCAGGTAGTAACAGTGACTAATGATCAGGGCAGCGTAGAGTACCGGCTGGTGTGTGTCTGTATGTGGGGTTGGCTGTGTGTGTGTGTACTATATCTACGTACGTCTCTTCCTGAGTGTCTTCACTGCCGTCAGTACGTGTGTGTTTAGATAAGGGGGGTGTGTGTGTGTGTGTGTGTGTGTGTGTGTGTGTGTGTGTGTGTGTGTGTGTGTGTGACCTCTCTCCCACATCCCTGGGCTCAGTGGAACAACAACTGGAAAAATACCTCGACTGACAGACAGACGGGGCAGGAAAATGTTTTTCACACAGTCTCTGTGTGTGTGTGTGTGTGTGTGTCGCAGCCTTTTGCCACACCATCCCTATGCTATATTTGAGCTTTACACACACACACACACACACACACACACACACACACACACACACACACACACACACACACACACACACACACACACACACACACACACACACACACACACACACACACACACACACACACACACACACACACACACACACACACACACACACACACACACAGATTGATAAAGGGAAACAGTGCCTCTGTGAGGAGGAGACTCCTACACTGTCCTCTGTGAGGAGGAGACTCCTACACTGTCCTCTGTGAGGAGGAGATACTGTCCTCTGTGAGGAGGAGACTCCTACACTGTCCTCTGTGAGGAGGAGATACTGTCCTCTGTGAGGAGGAGACTCCTACACTGTCCTCTGAGGAGGAGATACTGTCCTCTGTGAGGAGGAGACTCCTACACTGTCCTCTGAGGAGGAGATACTGTCCTCTGTGAGGACTGGTTTACCGCAGTATGACTTGACGTGACCTGACCTATGGTTATGGTTTTATTCTACTGATGCACACATGAGCTGGCCCACCCACTCTAATCTATAACCTGTACCGTGTGTGTGTGTGTGTGTGTGTGTGTGTGTGTGTGTGTGTGTGTGTGTGTGTGTGTGTGTGTGTGTGTGTGTGTGTGTGTGTGTGTGTGTGTGTGTGTGTGTGTGTGTGTGTGTGTGTGTGTGTGTGTGTGTGTGTGTGTGTGTGTGTGTGTGTGTGGATGTTCCCAGGGACCAGTTGCATGGATGCACACCTGAGCTCAGATTATCAGGGACAGAGGGAGAGATGGGTTTTAAATATAATGAGGTAGCTGTCATTCCCTCCAGCTCCCCTCTCTCTCTCTCTGTCCTCCACCTCTCTCTCTCTCTGTCCTCCACCTCTCTCTCTCTCTCTGTCCTCCACCTCTCTCTCTCTGTCCTCCACCTCTCTCTCTCTCTGTCCTCCACCTCTCTCTCTCTCTGTCCTCCACCTCTCTCTCTCTCTCTGTCCTCCACCTCTCTCTCTCTCTCTGACCTCCACCTCTCTCTCTCTCTGTCCTCCACCTCTCTCTCTCTCTGTCCTCCACCTCTCTCTCTCTCTGTCCTCCACCTCTCTCTCTCTCTGTCCTCCACTCTCTCTCTCTCTCTGTCCTCCACCTCTCTCTCTCTCTGTCCTCCACCTCTCTCTCTCTGTCCTCCACCTCTCTCTCTCTCTGTCCTCCACCTCTCTCTCTCTCTGTCCTCCACCTCTCTCTCTCTCTGTCCTCCACCTCTCTCTCTCTCTGTCCTCCACCTCTCTCTCTCTCTGTCCTCCACCTCTCTCTCTCTCTGTCCTCCACCTCTCTCTCTCTCTGTCCTCCACCTCTCTCTCTCTCTGTCCTCCACCTCTCTCTCTCTCTGTCCTCCACCTCTCTCTCTCTCTGTCCTCCACCTCTCTCTCTCTCTGTCCTCCACCCTCTCTCTCTCTCTGTCCTCCACCTCTCTCTCTCTCTGTCCTCCACCTCTCTCTCTCTCTGTCCTCCACCTCTCTCTCTCTCTGTCCTCCACCTCTCTCTCTGTCCTCCACCTCTCTCTCTGTCTCTCTCTCTCTCTCTGTCTGTCCTCCACCTCTCTCTCTCTCTGTCCTCCTCTCTCTCTCTCTCTCTCTCTCTCTCTCTCTCTCTCTCTCTCTCTCTCTCAGTAGGTGAAATGTGTGTTTGAACGTATCTGTGTATGTACCTGTGTGTTTGTGTGCGTGTGTACATTTCTGTGAATCCAGTTGCTCACGTCTTCTCCGTGATAACAGGAAAGGAGCCAGCAGAATAGAGGAAGTGTGAAAACAGAATTATTCATATTTTTCTCCCCCTCTGTCATTCTCTACTTCCATCCTATCTATCTCTCTCTCTGTCTCTCTCTCTGTCTCTCTCTCTCTCTCTCAGAGAGAGGAAGGGAGGGAGAGGGGGAATGAGGGGAGGATGGACAGATTAGTGATTGTTCTGCAAAAGGACAGGAAGTTCTCCCTATTAGAGAGAGGGAGAGAATTACTTGACACATCGGAAAGAATTAACAAAAAAACAGAGCAAACTAGAATGTTATTTGTCCCTAAGCAGCGAGTACCTGACCACTGTGACTGACCCAAAATTAAGGAAATCTTTTATTTTGGAACTTTTGTGAGTGTAATATTTACTGTTAATGTGTTATTGTTTATTTCACTTTTGTATATTATCTACCTCACTTGCTTTGGCAATGTTAACATATGTTTCCCATGTCAATAAAGCCCATTAGAGGGGGAGACACACCAATAGAGAGAGAGGTAAAGAATGAATAGAGGAGAGGGAATGGGTTGTGTTTTCATATCAACAGACACTCCTCCCTTTCTCCCATATCTTCATCCCTCTATCCCAACTCTGTCTTTCATTCCTGTCTTCTCTTTCCTCATCCCTCTATCCCAACGCTGTCTTTCATTCCTGTCTTCTCTTTCCTCATCCCTCTATCCCAACGCTGTCTTTCATTCCTGTCTTCTCTTTCCTCATCCCTCTATCCCAACGCTGTCTTTCATTCCTGTCTTCTCTTTCCTCATCCCTCTATCCCAACGCTGTCTTTCATTCCTGTCTTCTCTTTCCTCATCCCTCTATCCCAACGCTGTCTTTCATTCCTGTCTTCTCTTTCCTCATCCCTCTATCCCAACTCTGTCTTTCATTCCTGTCTTCTCTTTCCTCATCCCTCTATCCCAACTCTGTCTTTCATTCCTGTCTTCTCTTTCCTCATCCCTCTATCCCAACTCTGTCTTTCATTCCTGTCTTCTCTTTCCTCATCCCTCTATCCCAACGCTGTCTTTCATTCCTGTCTTCTCTTTCCTCATCCCTCTATCCCAACGCTGTCTTTCATTCCTGTCTTCTCTTTCCTCATCCCTCTATCCCAACGCTGTCTTTCATTCCTGTCTTCTCTTTCCTCATCCCTCTATCCCAACGCTGTCTTTCATTCCTGTCTTCTTTCCTCATCCCTCTATCCCAACTCTGTCTTTCATTCCTGTCTTCTCTTTCCTCATCCCTCTATCCCAACTCTGTCTTTCATTCCTGTCTTCTCTTTCCTCATCCCTCCATCCCAACGCTGTCTTTCATTCCTGTCTTCTCTTTCCTCATCCCTCTATCCCAACGCTGTCTTTCATTCCTGTCTTCTCTTTCCTCATCCCTCCATCCCAACTCTGTCTTTCATTCCTGTCTTCTCTTTCCTCATCCCTCCATCCCAACTCTGTCTTTCATTCCTGTCTTCTCTTTCCTCATCCCTCTATCCCAACGCTGTCTTTCATTCCTGTCTTCTCATCCCTCTATCCAAACTCTTTCCCTCAAGGTTTTTTTCTACCACAACAGACTGTATGAAAGTAACATTTAAACTGTGTTAGATTGAGTCCAGTCCCACAGGGTTGGGTGTGTGTGTGAAATGATATCTTATGTCAAAAGTCAAAACAATGGAATCTGCCTATCGCCATCTATCCAATTTAACAATGAGAATGTTACCAATGTAGTTCATTGAATTGAATTGAATGATCCAAGAAGGACCTGAGGGGAGAGATGTTAGTGCAGAGGACTGTGAGGTTTGGAGGAGGGACGCTGGATTTCTACTTTAGGTTGAGTTCACACTCTCCCTCTTTTTTTTCTCGCTCACTCTCTTTCCTCATTGTAAATTTTCTTCAGGATTTGCAAGGCAGAATCAGCACATTTATATGTAGTCTTTGCTCTCTCTCTCTCTCTCTCACCTTCTCCCTCTCTCGCTCTCTCCCCTCCTCTCTCTCTCTCTCTCTCTCTCTCTCTCTCTCTCTCTCTCTCACCTTCTCCCTCTCTCTCACCTTCTCCCTCTCTCTCTCACCTTCTCTCTCTCTCTCTCTCTCTCTCTCTCTCTCTCTCTCTCTCTCTCTCTCTCTCTCTCTCTCTCTCTCTCTCTCTCTCTCTCTCTCTCTCTCTCTCTCTCTCTCTCTCTCTCTCTCTCTCTCACTCTCCCCTCTCTCTCACCTCTCCTCTCTCGCTCTCTCTCTCTCTCACTATCCTCCTCTCTCTCTCTCTCTCTCTCTCTCTCTCTCTCTCTCTCTCTCTCTCTCTCTCTCTCTCTCTCTCACCTCTCCCTCCTCTCTCACCTTCTCTCTCTCTCTCTCTCTCTCTCTCTCACTCTCCCCTCTCTCTCTCACCTTCCCTCCCCTCGCTAAACCCCTTGTCTCTCTCTCTCTCTCTCTCTCTCTCTCTCTCTCTCTCTCTCTCTCTCTCTCTCTCTCTCACCTCTCTCCCTCTCTCGCTCTCCCCTCCTCTCTCACCTTATCTCTCTCTCTCTCTCTCTCCCCTCTCTTCTCCCTTTCTCTCTCTCTCTCTCTCTCTCTCTCTCTCTCGCCTCCTCTCACCTCTCTCTCTCTCTCTCTCTCTCTCTCTCTCTCTCTCTCTCTCTCTCTCTCTCTCTCTCTCTCACCTCTCTCCCTCTCTCTCTCTCTCTCTCTCTCTCTCTCTCTCTCTCTCTCTCTCTCTCTCTCACTCTCCCCTCCTCTCTCACCTTCCCCCTCTCTAAACCCCTTGTCTCTCTCTCTCTCTCTCTCTCTCTCTCTCTCTCTCTCTCTCTCTCTCTCTCTCACACCTTCTCCCTCTCTCGCTCTCTCCCCTCCTCTCTCTCTCTCTCTCTCACTCTCTCACTCTCTCTCCTCTCTCTCTCTCTCTCTCTCTCTCTCTCTCTCTCTCTCTCTCTCTCTCTCTCTCTCTCTCTCTCACCTTCTCTCTCTCTCTCTCTCTCTCTCTCTCTCTCTCTCTCTCCCTCTCTCTCTCTCTCTCTTTCTCACTCTCTCTCTCCCCCTCTCCTCTCTCACCTTCTCTCTCTCTCTCTCTCTCTCTCTCTCTCTCTCTCTCTCTCCCTCCTCTCTCTCTCTCTCTCTCTCTCTCTCTCTCTCTCTCTCTCTCTCTCTCTCTCTCTTCTCTCTCTCTCTCTCTCTCTCTCTCTCTCTCTCTCTCTCTCTCTCTCTCTATCTCTCTCTCTCCCTTCTCTCTCTCTCTCTCTCTCTCTCTCTCTCTCTCTCCCTCTCTCTCACTATCTCTCTCTCTCTCTCTCTCTCTCTCTCTCTCTCTCTCTCTCTCTCTCTCTCTCTCTCTCTCTCTCTCTCTCTCTCTCCCCTCCTCTCTCTCTCTCTAAACCCCTCTCTCTCTCTCTCTCTCTCTCTCTCTCTCTCACCTTCTCTCTCTCTCTCTCTCTCTCTCGCTCTCTCGCCTCCGCTCTCACCTTCTCTCCTCTCTCTCTCTCCCTCTCTCTCTCTCCCCTCTCTCTCTCTCTCTCTCTCGCTCTCTCCCCTCCTCTCTCACCTTCCCTCCCCCTCGCTAAACCCCTTGTCTCTCTCTCTCTCACTCTCCTCCTCTCTCTCTCTCACTCTCTCACTCTCCCCTCTCTCACCTTCTCCCCCTCTCTCACCTTCCCTCACCTCGCCTCCGTTCTCCCTTCTCCTCTCTCTCTCTCTCTCTCTCTCTCTCACTCTCCCCTCCTCTCTCACCTTCTCCCTCTCTCTCTCTCTCTCTCGCTCTCTCCCCTCCTCTCTCACCTTCCCTCCCTCGCTAAACCCCTTGTCCTCTCTCTCTCTCTCTCTCTCTCTCTCTCTCCCCTCTCTCACCTTCTCCCCCCTCTCTCTCTCTCTCGCTCTCTCGCCTCCGCTCTCACCTTCTCCCTCTCTCGCTCTCTCCCTCTCTCTCACTCTCCCCTCCTCTCTCTCTCTCTCTCTCGCTCTCTCCCCTCCTCTCTCACCTTCCCTCCCTCGCTAAACCCCTTGTCCTCTCTCTCTCACTCTCTCTCTCTCTCTCTCTCTCCCCTCTCTCACCTCTCACTCTCCCCTCTCTCACCTTCTCCCCCTCTCTCTCTCTCTCTCACTCACTCACTCACTCACTCACTCACTCACTCACTCACTCACTCACTCACTCACTCACTCACTCACTCACTCACTCTCTCACTCTCTCACTCACTCTCTCCCCTCCTCTCTCACCTTCCCTCCCTTGCTAAACCACTTGTCCCTTCTCTCTCTCTCTAACTGCCACATTCTCTTCTTGTCCTCCTGCCCTCTCATATCCTGCCTCAGTTAGACACACACACACACACACACACACACACACACACACACACACACACACACACACACACACACACACACACACACACACACACACACACACACACACACACACACACACACACACACACACACACACACACACACACACACACACACACACACTGTAGTCAGACACAGTCATTCTGTAGTCAGAAACTGTCATTCTGTAGTCAGAAACTGTCAATCTGTTGTGTGTGTGTACAATAGTATTTTAAGGCACACAGTCATTCTGCGGTCAGACAGTCATTATGTGGTGAGTGTGCTTTTGTTCATTGTGTCCATAGTCATTTAATCATCATGTTTAGAGCTCAAGATATATTTAGATATAGAGAGGAAAGAAATTGAGTTATGGGAGTCTCACAGTTTGTGTGTGTGTGTATGTGTGGCAAACTGGGCAGAGTGCCCTGGACAACAACACAGGACTGAGATAAACATTTTTAACATGATTTAAAGTACCACTCCTCTCTCACTCACTCACTCACTCACTCACTCACTCACTCACTCACTCACTCACTCACTCACTCACTCTTTCTCTCAATTTCTCTTTCTCTCAATTTCTCTTTCTCTCAATTTCTCTTTCTCTCAATTTCTCTTTCTCTCAATTTCTCTTTCTCTCAATTTCTCTTTCTCTCAATTTCTCTCTCTCTCTCTCAACCTCTCGTTCCTTCTCTCCCCCTCCTCTTCATTCTGCGTAGCCTCAGTCAGGTAATATAAACACACAGCCCTGTCTCTAGGCATTGTGTGTGTGTTGATCCTGTACCAGCAGTCTTCTGGACATTCATCAATAGGATTATTGTAGTCTGGCCGTTTGAGGGTCTAAACCTCAACATGTGTTAATCTCCCAATGCCTTACTGTACATGTGAGCTAATCTGGCCAGTCCTGTGTGTGTTAATCTCCCAATGCCTTACTGTACATGTGAGCTAATCTGGCCAGTCCTGTGTGTGTTAATCTCCCAATGCTTTACTGTACATGTGAGCTAATCTGGCCAGTCCTGTGTGTGTTAATCTCCCAATGCCTTACTGTACATGTGAGCTAATCTGGCCTGTTCTAATCCCTAATATAATCTGTTAAGAGAATAAGAACAAGACAAACAGCAGAACAAAAGGATAGATTCTAGAACTAGCTCAAGGGAGCTTCCTGGTCAGAACTACTCACACAATGCACCCTCTGAATAGTTGTCCTTGCTGGCCAGACATGAAAACACACCTCGTGGAAATGAACCACCTAGCATTAGCATATGATAACACACCCCGTGGAAATGAACCACCTAGCATTAGCATATGATAACACACCCCATGTAAATGAACCACCTAACATTAGCATATGGTAACACACCCCATGTAAATGAACCACCTAACATTAGCATATGAAAACACACCCCCCGTGGAAATGAACCACCTAGCATTAGCATATGAAAACACACCCCGTGGAAATGAACCACCTAGCTTTAGCATATGAAAACACACCCCGTGGAAATGAACCACCTAGCATTAGCATATGAGGATAATACAATTGGGTCCCGGACTTCCTGACGGGCCGCCCCCAGGTGGTGAAGGTAGGGAACAACACCTCCACTTCGCTGATCCTCAACACTGGGGCCCCACAAGTGTGTGTGCTCAGCCCCCTCCTGTACTCCCTGTTCACTCATGACTGCGTGGTCATGCACGCCTCTAACTCAATCATCAAGTTTGCATACGACAGAACAGTGGTAGGCTTGATTACCAACAACGACAAGACGGCCTACAGGGAGGAGGTGAGGGCCCTCTGAGTGTGCTGTCAGGAAAATAACCTCACACTCAACGTCAACAAAACAAAAGAGAGGATTGTGGACTTCAGAAAAGAGCAGAGGGAGCACCCTCCCTCGGCATACACATCACTGACAAACTGAAATGGTCCACCCACACAGACAGTGTGGTGAAGATGGCGAAACAGCAGGGGGTGGCAGGTAGCCTAGTGGTTAGAGTGTTGAGCCGGTAACTGAAAGGTTGCTAGATCAAGTCCCAGAGCTGACAAGGTAAAAAGGGCAAAAGATCATCAAGGACAACAGCCACCCGAGCCACGGCCTGTTCACCCCGCTATCATCCAGAAGGCGAGGTCAGTACAGGTACATCAAAGCGGGGACCGAGAGACTGAAAAACAGCTTCTATCTCAAGGCCATCAGACTGTCAAGGCCACAAACAATTGTGCATGTTCTCCCACTTAAAAAGATGAGAGAGGCCTGTCATTTTCATCACAGGTACACTTCAACTATGACAGACAAAATGAGGGGAAAAAATCCAGAAAATCACATTGTAGGATTTGTAATGAATTTATTTGCAAATTATGGTGGAAAATAAGTATTTGGTCACCTACAAACAAGCAAGATTTCTGGCTCTCACAGACCTGTAACTTCTTCTTTAAGAGGCTCCTCTGTCCTCCACTCATTACCTGTGTTAATGGCACCTGTTTGAACTTGTTATCAGTATAAAAGACACCTGTCCACAACCTCAAACAGTCACACTCCAAACTCCACTATGGCCAAGACCAAAGAGCTGTCAAAGGACACCAGAAACAAAATTGTAGACCTGCACCAGGCTGGGAAGACTGAATCTGCAATGGGTAAGCAGCTTGGTTTGAAGAAATCAACTGTGGGAGCAATTATTAGGAAATGGAAGACATACAAGACCACTGATAATCTCCCTCAATCTGGGGCTCCACGCAAGATCTCACCCCGTGGGGTCAAAATGATCACAAGAACGGTGAGCAAAAATCTCAGAACCACACTGGGGTACCTAGTGAATGACCTGCAGAGAGCTGGGACCAAAGTAACAAAGCCTACCATCAGTAACACACTACGCCGCCAGGGACTCAAATCCTGCAGTGCCAGACGTGTCCCCCTGCTTAAGCCAGAACATGTCCAGGCCCGTCTGAAGTTTGCTAGAGAGCATTTGGATGATCCAGAAGAAGATTGGGAGAATGTCATATGGTCAGATGAAACCAAAATATAACTTTTTGGTAAAAACTCAACTCGTCGTGTTTGGAGGACAAAGAATGCTGAGTTGCATCCAAAGAACACCATACCTACTGTGAAGCATGGGGGTGGAAACATCATGCTTTGGGGCTGTTTTTCTGCAAAGGGAGCAGGATGACTGATCCGTGTAAAGGAAAGAATGGATGGGGCCATGTATCGTGAGATTTTGAGTGAAAACCTCCTTCTATCAGCAAGGGCATTGAAGATGAAACGTGGCTGGGTCTTTCAGCATGACAATGATCCCAAACACACCGCCCAGGCAACGAAGGAGTGGCTTCGTAAGAAGCATTTCAAGATCCTGGAGTGGTCTAGCCAGTCTCCAGATCTCAACCCCATAGAAAATCTTTGGAGGGAGTTGAAAGTCTGTGTTGCCCAGCAACAGCCCCAAAACATCACTGCTCTAGAGGAGATCTACATGGAGGAATGGGCCAAAATACCAGCAACAGGTGTGACCAATAACATCTGCTAGCCATGTGTCTGTGACCAATAACATCTGCTAACCATGTGTATGTGACCAATAACATCTGCTAACCATGTGTATGTGACCAATAACATCTGCTAACCATGTGTCTGTGACCAATAACATATGCTAACCATGTGTCTGTGACCAATAACATATGCTAACCATGTGTCTGTGACCAATAACATCTGCTAACCATGTGTCTGTGGCCAATAACATCTGCTAACCATGTGTATGTGACCAATAACATATGCTAACCATGTGTATGTGACTAATAGCATCTGCTAACCATGTGTATGTGACCAATAACATATGCTAACCATGTGTCTGTGACCAATAACATCTGCTAACCATGTGTATGTGACCAATAACATCTGCTAACCATGTGTATGTGACCAATAACATATGCTAACCATGTGTATGTGACCAATAACATATGCTAACCATGTGTCTGTGACCAATAAAATGGAATTTGATTTGATAAGACACTGAAACTATTAACATAATGAACTTCCACTGAGACGTCAGATCATGGCACTAAATAATAATATTGATCTGACTGCGCAAAACTCAGTGTGTGTGTGTGTGTGTGTGTGTGAGAGAGAGAGAGTATGAACTCCACTGTACTTCATGCTTCCTTTTAGCGTCGCAGAGTCAGCATTTCATAGACTCTTCATTGTTTTGTGTGGTCGCACACACACACTGTGTTCTCCCAGTCTCGCTTCAGAGTTAGACGTTCATCCATGTTTCTCAAACGTAAAATGTAAGTAGGCATTAAATCAGATTGGTTAAGGTAAGGGTTAAGGTAAGGGAGAAGGTTAGGGTTAAGGGATAGGGATAGGTTTAAATCAAAAATAACTTTCTATTGCTGGATTTGAACCTGCAACCTTTGGACCCAGATGCTTACGCATCTTGAAGGTAACAGCGGCCACTGGTGCCTCTAGTGGCTGGTTTCCACGCCATCTCCCGACATCCTCAGACATGGATGGACATCAAATACTGACTTGTATCATGGGTGAACTGGCTGGTGTTGATCAGTTCAGTTACTCTTGGCTTAACACTTTCCTGACTGTACACACATTTAATTTTCTCTCTCTCTCTCTCTCTCTCTCTCTCTCTCTCTCTCTCTCTCTCTCTCTCTCTCTCTCTCTCTCTCTCTCTCTGTCTGTGTAATGTGTTTCTCTAGTCTCTCTCTCTGTCTCTCTCTTTTGACAGACAGACAGACAGACAGACAGACAGACAGACAGACAGACAGACAGACAGACAGACAGACAGACAGACAGACAGACAGACAGACAGACAGACAGACAGACAGACAGACAGACAGACAGACAGACAGACAGACAGACAGACAGACAGACAGACAGACAGACAGACAGACAGACCTTGCGCTGAGAGGGGTTCTATTGACAAACAGTCATCATGATGACGTCTCACAGCTGCGATGGTCTTCTCGGAAGCTTAGTTGTGATTGGATAGAGCCACGTTGGGAGAGAGAGGAGTAGGGAAATATGTGTGTGTGTGTGCCATGTACACTGGTGTCTGGTGTCACTAATATTTGCATTCCCTCTGGGCCGATGTGAATGTTTCTGTATATGTTTGACTATATCAGTGCTGTTTCTAGATGTCAGGGTCTGTTGGGATCCTAGTCTAATGGATTGAAGAGATAAACACTAACATGAACAATCTGACCTTTTACTTCTGCTTAGTGTAATAAAACAATAGAAGACAACATTATGACATCTCATTCTGTATGGTAATTAAGTAAACCCTGTCTGAGCCAGACAGGTCCATAGGAGCAGGAGTCCATCTCCTGTTTCTGTAGCGAGAGGCAGCTTGATGAACAAGTCCACCCCCTGGACAGTGCAGAATGCTAGTCTGTCGCAGGGCCTTACCCACAATCCATCAACATACTCTGTGTTGTAGTTTTATATCGAGGGGCCTTACCCACAATTCATCAATATACTCTGTGTTGTAGTTTTATATCGAGGGGCCTTACCCACAATCCATCAATATACTCTGTGTTGTAGTTTTATATCGAGGGGCCTTACCCACAATCCATCAACATACTCTGTGTTGTAGTTTTATATCGCAGGGCCTTACCCACAATCCATCAACATACTCTGTGTTGTAGTTTATATCGCAGGGCCTTACCCACAATCCATCAACATACTCTATGTTGTAGTTTATATCGCAGGGCCTTACCCACAATCCATCAACATACTCTATGTTGTAGTTTATATCGCAGGGCCTTACCCACAATCCATCAACATACTCTGTGTTGTAGTTTATATCGCAGGGCCTTACCCACAATCCATCAACATACTCTGTGTTGTAGTTTATATCGCAGGGCCTTACCCACAATTCATCAACATACTCTGTGTTGTAGTTTATATCGCAGGGCCTTACCCACAATCCATCAATATACTCTGTGTTGTAGTTTATATCGCAGGGCCTTACCCACAATCCATCAACATACTCTGTGTTGTAGTTTATATCGCAGGGCCTTACCCACAATCCATCAATATACTCTGTGTTGTAGTTTATATCGCAGGGCCTTACCCACAATCCATCAATATACTCTGTGTTGTAGTTTTATATCATGAACCTCAGCTGGTCTTAACAAACTAGAGTCTCAAATAAGATGAGAGTCAGCGTTGAAAAATAAATCTCCCAACTCCTTACTGTGAAAAGACAGTGAAAGACTGTCCAATGGAAAACCACTTCTAAATGTTGATCTGTTTTGGTCCAGTTCTTTCAGCTATCTCTCTGTATCTTGTTTGGACTGCTGTTGACCTTGCTACAGGGATGGACTGGTCACTCTCTCTCTTTATTTTCTTCCCTCTCTCTCTGTCTCTCCCTTTCTGTCTCCCTTTCTGCCTGTCGGTCTCCCTGTCGGTCTCCCTGTCGGTCTCCCTGTCGGTCTCCCTGTCGGTCTCCCTATCTGTCTCCCTATCTGTCTCCCTGTCTGTCTCCCTGTCTGTCTCCCTGTCTGTCTCCCCGTCTGTCTGTCTCCCCGTCTCCCCGTCTGTCCCCGTCTGCCTGTCTCCCCGTCTGTCTGCCTGTCTGCCTGTCTGCCTGTCTCCCTTTCTGCCTGCCTGTCTGTCTCAGCATATTCCCAAATGGACTTCCTGAACTAGTGTTAGGACACTCTATCCCATGTCAAGTCTGTCTGTCTGTCTCAGCATATTCCCATATGGACTTCCTGAACTAGTGTTAGGACACTCTATCCCATGTCAAGTCTGTCTGTCTGTCTCAGCATATTCCCATATGGACTTCCTGAACTAGTGTTAGGACACTCTATCCCATGTCAAGTCTGTCTGTCTGTCTCAGCATATTCCCATATGGACTTCCTGAACTAGTGTTAGGACACTCTATCCCATGTCAAGTCTGTCTGTCTGTCTGTCTGTCTGTCTGTCTCTGTCTGTCTGTCTGTCTGTCTCAGCATATTCCCATATGGACTTCCTGAACTAGTGTTAGGACACTCTATCCCATGTCAAGTCTGTGTGTGTGTTTGTCTCTTGGCTACTTCCTCAGACTCTTTGTGGGATTGTGGTTCTAGTCAGGTCAGTTTTGTGATTCATTTATTTACATGTTGTATCATATACCTTTTTGGTCTTCTTCTGTTTCCATGGCAATGCATGCAAGCCCCATCTGCCTGCCATGGGAATGAAATAGAACCCATTTAGGGGGTTGTGTAAGTGTCCAAACACACACACACACACACAGTGGATTAACAGCTAAATGGGAGTACATGCAGTCACACTCGATCATTGATTGGTAACCTTTTAGTGACTGTGTATGATTACCTTCGTTTTCGTGTGTGTGCTTGTGTGTGTTTGTTGCATGCGTCCATGTGTCTGTTGGAGTCCATGTCTTTTTAAAGGGTTTTTATTTTCATTTTTTATTTAACCAGGGAGGCTAGTTGAGAACAAGTTCTCATTTGCAACTGTGACCTGGCCAAGATAAAGTATAGCAGTTCGACACAAACAACAACACAGAGTTACACATGGAATAAAAAAAAACATACGGTCAATAATACAGTAGAAAAAAAGAAAACAAAAAGTCTATATACAGTGAGTGTAAATGAGGTAAGATAAGGGAGTTATGGCAATAAATAGGCCATGGTGTCAAAAATAATTACAATATAGCATTAACACTGGAATGGTAGATGTGCTGAAGATGAATGTGCAAGTAGAGATACTGGGGTGCAAAGGAGCAAGATAAATAAATACAGTATGGGATGAGGTAGATAGATGGGCTGTTTACAGATGGGCTATGTACAGGTGCAGTGATCTGTGAACTGCTCTGACAGCTGGTGCTTAAAGCTAGTGATGGAGAATAGAGTCTCCAGCTTCAGTGATTTTTGCAGTTCGTTCCAGTCATTGGCAGCAGAGAACTGTAAGGAAAGGCGACCAAATGAGGAATTTGTTTTGGGGGTGACCAGTGAGATATACCTGCTGGAGCGTGTGCTACGAGTGGGTGCTGCTATGGTGACCAGTGAGCTGAGATAAGGCGGGGCTTTACCTAGCAGAGACTTGTAGATAACCTATAGCCAGTGGGTTTGGCGATGAGTATGAAGCGAGGGCCAAACAATGAGAGTGTACAGGTCGCAGTAGTAGGTAGTATATGGGGCTTTGGTGAAAAAATGGATGGCACTATGATGGAATGCATCCAATTTGTTGAGTAGAGTGTTGGAGCCTATTTTGTAAATGACATCGCCGAAGTCGAGGATCGGTAGGATGGTCAGTTTTACAAGGGTATGTTTGGCAGCATGAGTGAAGGATGCTTTGTTGTGATATATAAAGCCCGATTCTAGATTTAATTTTGGATTAGAGATGCTTAATGTGAGTCTGGAAGGAGAGTTTACAGTCTAACCAGACTATATCTATTCCTAGTTCCACATTTTTTTGAATGGAGCATGCTTATCTAAGATGGTGAGGAAAGCACTTTTAAAGAATAACCAGGCATCCTCCACTGACGGGATGAGGTTAATGTCATTCCAGTATACCCTGGCCAGACCGATTAGAAAGTCCTGCTCGCTGAAGTGTTTCAGGGAGCGTTTAACAGTGATGAGGGGTGGTCGTTTGACCGCAGACCCATTATGGATGCAGGCAATGAGGCAGTGATTGCTGAGATCTTGGTTGAAAACAGCAGAGGTGTATTTACATTTACATTTACATTTAAGTCATTTAGCAGACGCTCTTATCCAGAGCGACTTACAGGATGATATCTATGAGGGTGCCCGTGTTTACGGATTTGGGGTTGTAGCTGGTGGGTTCATTGATCATTTGTGTAAGATTGAGGGCATCAAGCTTAGATTGAAGGATGGCCGGGGTGTTAAGCATGTCCCAGTTTAGGTCACCTAGCAGCACGAGCTCAGAAGATAGATGGGGGGCAATCAAATCACATATGGTGTCGAGGGCTCAGCTGGGGCAGAGGGCGGTCTATAGCAAGAGGCAACGGTGAGAGACTTAAGACAGAACGCTATCTTTGCAGTAGATCACAACACCGCCACCTTTGACAGTTCTATCTTGGCGGAAAATGTTATAGTTAGGGATGGAGATTTCAGGGTTTTTGGTGTTTTTCCTAAGCCAGGATTCAGACACGACTAAGACATCCGGGTTGGCAGAGTGTGCTAAAGCAGTGAGTAAAACAAACTTAGGGAGTAGGCTTCTAATGTTAACATGCATGAAACCAAGGCTTTTACGGTTACAGAAGTCAACAAATGAGAGCTCCTGGGGAGTGGGAGTGGAGCTAGACACTGCAGGACCTGGATTAAGGGTTCGGCTAAAGGCTATACAAACTGGCCGAAGCAAGTTCAGAACAGAGAGTAAAAGGAGCAGGTTTCTGGGCACGATAGCATAGATTCAAGGCATAGTGTACAGACAAAGGTAAGGTAGGATGTGAGTACATTGGAGGTAAACCTAGGCACAGAGTTATGATGAGAGAGATATAGTCTCTAGAGATGTTTAAACCAGGTGATGTCATCGCATATGTAGGAGGTGGAACAACATGGTTGGTTAAGGTATATTGAGCAGGGCTAGAGGCTCTACAGTGAAATAAGACAGTAATCACTAACCAGGACAGTAATTGACGAGGCATATTGATATTAGAGAGAGGCATGCGTAGCCAAGTGATCATTTGGGTCCAGTGAGTGGTTGGGCTGGCTGGGGACACAGTGACTCAGACAGTTAGCAGGCCGGGGCTAACAAGCTAGCAGTTAGTAGGCCGGGGCTAACAAGCTAGCAGTTAGCAGGCTGGGGCTAACAAGCTAGCAGTTAGCAGGCCGGGGCTAAGCAGTTAGCAGGCCGGGGCTAACAAGCTAGCAGTTGTAAAGCCGGGGCTAACAAGCTAGCAGTTAGTAGGCCGGGGCTAACAAGCTAGCAGTTAGCAGATCGGGGCTAGCAAGCTAGCAGTTAGCAGACCGGGGTTAGCAAGCAAGCAGTTAGCAGACCGGGGCCAGCAAGTAAGCAGAAGGGCCTTTGGGGGACGTCGCGATGGAGGGAAGTCTGTTTTTGCCTCCTCGTGCGGTGATGTCGATAGACCAGTCATGGATTAGTAGGGTTCCAAGTAGCTCTAGATAGCTAGTCTGAATAACCATACTTGCGTAGGCTTTTTGAGTATGAAAATATAATGCTTTATAGTATGGGAAATTGTGATTATTGCGTATGTTTTAAATGCCAGGATGTCATATTAATTTAGCCTTTTCTCTAGTAGAATTCACTGCATACTATTGAGGAAGAGAATCGTCTTTTCACTCCCATGTGTACTTGACAACAGCTGATAATCAGAATAGGGGACGTGCTACCAAAAATGAATGAATGGCGGAGACATGCACGATTGCGCAATAGATGGCACCTTCTTGGTATGGATGATTAATAGTTGATATTTGTTGCTAACTGAGTACGATGTTACTAAACAGTACATTCTAAACAGTATTGATTGTATTACTGTTGATGATATCTGGAAATGTGTATGTACACCCTGGCCCATCTACTGTTGCTAGCCCCAATTCTGACTTGTGCTCTGATATCTGCTTCACTGATTTCTGCTCTAGTAAAAGTCTGGCTTTTTCTGCACGTTAACAATAGAAGCTTATTATCTAAAATGTATCAATTGAAAGTCTGGGTTCACAGCTCCAATCCAGATGTGTTGGTCATTACTAAGACGTGGTTAAGGAAGAGTGTTTTGAATACTGATGTTAACCTTTCTGGTTATAAACTTTTCGGCAAGACAGATCTTCCAAAGGTGGGGGAGTGGCAATCTTTCCCAAGGATCACCTTCAGTGCTCTGTTGTCTCCACCAAGTCTGTCCGCAAACAATTTTATTTGCTGGTTTTAAGCATTCAACTTTCAAATAGCTCTTTGTTGACTGTTGCTGGGTGTTATCGTCCTCCATCAGCACCGGCCTGTACCCTACCTGCCCTAAGCTCTCTCCTGGTCCCTTACACTAAGTCTGAATGTGTCCTGCTAGGTGACCTAAACTGGGATATGCTTAAACCACCTGACCAAGTCCTAAAGCAATAGGACTCCCTAAATCTTTCTCAGATTATTACCAATCCCCAAGGTATAACTCCTAACACCCAGAAAAGGCTACTCTCCTCGATGTTATCCTCACAAATAATCCTGATAGGTATCAGTGGTGTTTTGTGTAGTGACCTTAGTGATCACTATTTTCCAGCCTGTGTTGGTAATGGATGATCAGTAAAATGACCTGTCCTGATTTGTCATAGACGCTTGCTAGAAAACGTTAATGAGCAAGCCTTCCTTCATGAACTGGCCTCTGTAAAATGGTATAGAATCAGCTTGATCCCCTCTGTCGAAGATGCTTGGACCTTCTTTTTTGATATTTTCAGTGCTATTGTTAACAAACACGCCCCCATAAAGAAAATGAGAATTAAAAACAGGTTCAGCCCCTGGTTCGACAGTGATCTTGCAGAGTTACTCCACCTCAGGAATTGCATTTGGGTTCGGTACACGCATACTCAGGCTGACTGGCTCTCGTTCAGGCAAATGAGAAATAAGTGAACTCAGGCAAGCCGGAAGGCCAAAGTTAGTTACCAAGAAGTTCTAGAAACAGTTAAATACCTGAAGAATAAACCCTCCTCTTCACAGCTGCCCATGTCCCTTAATGTTGATGATGTGGTTGTTACTGACAAGAAGCACATGGTGGCGCTCTTTAATCACCATTTCATCAAGTCAGGATTCCTATTTGACTCAGCCATGCCTCCTTACCCGTCCAACATCTCCCACCCCTTCTAATGCGTCTAGCCCTGATGCTTCTCCCTCTTTTTTCCCTTGCCCTGCTACAAAGTTTCTCCCTGCAGGCAGTCACTGAGTCTGAGGTGCTAGAGGAGCTCCTTAAACTTGACCCCAAAAAAACATCTGGGTCAGATGGTTTAGACCCTTTCTTCTTTAAGGTTGCAGCCCCTATCATAGCCAAGCTTATCTCTGACCTTTTTAACCAGTCTCCTCTCTGGGGAGGTTCCCATTGCTTGGAAGGCAGCCACAGTTCGTACTTTATTTAAAGGGGAGATCAAGCTGATCCTAACTGTTATAGGCCTATTTCTATTTTGTCCTGTTTATCAAAAGTGTTGGAAAACTTGTCAATAATCAACTGATTGGTTTTCTTGATGTCTATAGTATTCTCTCTGGTATGCAATCTGGTTTCCACTCAGGTTATGGATGTGTCACTGCAACCTTAAAGGTCCTCAATGATGTCATCATCGCCCTTGAATGTTGTGCTGCTATTTTTATTGACTTGGCCAAAGCTTTTGATACGGTAGACCATTCCATTCTACTAAGGCGTATTGGTGTCTCTGAGGGGTCTTTGGCCTGGTTTGCTAACTACCTCTCTCAAAGAGTGCAGTGTATAAAGTCAGAACATCTGCTGTCTCAGCCACTGCCTGTCACCAAGGGTGTACCCCAAGGCTCAATCCTAGGCCCCACGCTCTTCTCAATTTACATCAACATCGTAGCTCAGACAGTAGGAAGCTCTCTCATCCATGTATATGCAGATGATACAGTCTTATACTCAGCTGGCCTCTCCCCGGATTATCTGTTAAATGCTCTACAACAAAGCTTTCTTAGTGTCCAACAAGCGTTCTCTACTCTTAACCTTGTTCTGAACACCTCCAAAACAAAGGTCATGTGGTTTGGTAGGAAGAATGCCCCTCTCCCCACCGGTGTGATTACTACCTCGGAGGGTTTAGAGCTTAAGGTAGTCACCTCATACAAGTCCTTGGGAGTTTGGCTAGACGACACATTGTCTTTCTCACAGCACATATCAAAGCTGCAGACTAAAGTTAAATCTAGACTTGGTTTCCTCTATCGTAATCGCTCCTCTTTCAACCCAGCTGCCAAACTAACCCTGATTCAGATGACCATCCTACTCAGGCTAGATTACGGAGACATTATTTATAGATCAGCAGGTATGGGTGCTCTCGAGCGGCTAGATGTTCTTTACCATTCGGCCATCAGATTTGCCACCAAGGCTCCTTATAGGACACATCACTGCACTCTATTCTCCTCTGTAAACTGGTCATCTCTGTATACCCGTCGCAAGACCCACTGGTTGATGCTCATTTATAAAACCACCTTAGGCCTCACTCCCCCTATCTGAGATATCTACTGCAGCCCTCATCCTCCACATACAACACCCATTCTGCCAGTCACATTCTGTTAAAGGTCCCCAAAGCACACACATTCTTGGGTTGCTCCTCTGCAGCTAGTGACTGGAATGAGCTGCAACAAACACTCAAACTGGACAGTTTTATCTCCATCTCTTCATTCAAAGACTTAATCATGGACATTCTTATTGACAGTTGTGGCTGCTTTGTGTGATGTATTGTTGTCTCTACCTTCTTGCCCTTGGTGCTGTTGTCTGTGCCCAATAATGTCTGTACCCTGTTTTGTGCTGCTACCATGTTGTGTTGTTACCATGTTGTTGTCATGTTGTGTTGTTACCATGTTGTTGTCATGTTGTGTTGCCACCATGCTGTGTTGTCATGTGTTGTTGCCATGCTGTGTTGTTGTCTTAGTTCTCTCTTTATGTAGTGTTGTCTCTCTTGTCGTGATGTGTGTTTTGTCCTATATTTCAAAAATGTACGGTGTCTATTCCTATGAAACTTGTGCG
>NC_060193.1:12302180-12307180 GCF_021184085.1 Oncorhynchus gorbuscha
GTCCCGAGACGGAACCCAACTCCTCTCCTCAGGACCGTAACCCTCCCAATCCACTAAGTATTGGTGACCCCGTCCCCGAGAACGCATGTCCATGATCTTACGTACCTTGTAAATAGGTGCGCTCTCGACAAGGACGGGAGGGGGGGAAGACGAACGGGGTGCGAAGAAAGGGCTTGACACAGGAGACATGGAAGACAGGATGGACGCGACGAAGATGTCGCGGAAGAAGCAGTCGCACAGCGACAGGATTGACGACCTGGGAGACACGGAACGGACCAATGAACCGCGGAGTCAACTTACGAGAAGCTGTCGTAAGAGGAAGGTTGCGAGTGGAAAGCCACACTCTCTGGCCGCAACAATACCTTGGACTCTTAATCCTGCGTTTATTGGCGGCTCTCACAGTCTGTGCCCTGTAGCGGCAAAGTGCAGACCTCACCCTCCTCCAGGTGCGCTCACAACGTTGGACAAACGCTTGAGCGGAGGGAACGCTGGACTCGGCAAGCTGGGATGAGAACAGAGGAGGCTGGTAACCCAGACTACTCTGAAACGGAGATAACCCGGTAGCAGACGAAGGAAGCGAGTTGTGAGCGTATTCTGCCCAGGGGAGCTGTTCTGCCCAAGACGCAGGGTTTCTGAAAGAAAGGCTGCGTAGTATGCGACCAATCGTCTGATTGGCCCTCTCTGCTTGACCGTTAGACTGGGGATGAAACCCGGAAGAGAGACTGACGGACGCACCAATCAAACGACAGAACTCCCTCCAAAACTGTGACGTGAATTGCGGACCTCTGTCTGAAACGGCGTCTAACGGGAGGCCGTGAATTCTGAACACATTCTCGATAATGATTTGTGCCGTCTCCTTAGCGGAAGGAAGTTTAGCGAGGGGAATGAAATGTGCCGCCTTAGAGAACCTATCGACAACCGTAAGAATCACAGTCTTCCCCGCAGACACAGGCAGACCGGTAATGAAGTCTAGGGCGATGTGAGACCATGGTCGAGAAGGAATGGGGAGCGGTCTGAGACGACCGGCAGGAGGAGAGTTACCCGACTTAGTCTGCGCGCAATCCGAACAAGCAGCCACGAAACGGCGCGTGTCACGCTCCTGAGTCGGCCACCAAAAGCGCTGGCGAATAGACGCAAGAGTGCCTCGAACACCGGGATGACCAACTAACTTGGCAGAGTGAGCCCACTGAAGAACAGCCAGACGAGTGGAAACAGGAACGAAAAGGAGGTTACTAGGACAAGCGCGCGGCGACGCAGTGTGCGTGAGTGCTTGCTTAACCTGTCTTTCAATTCCCCAGACTGTCAACCCGACAACACGCCCATAAGGAAGAATCCCCTCGGGATCAGTAGAAGCCACAGAAGAACTAAACAGACGGGATAAGGCATCAGGCTTGGTGTTCTTGCTACCCGGACGGTAAGAAATCACAAACTCGAAACGAGCGAAAAACAACGCCCAACGAGCTTGACGGGCATTAAGTCGTTTGGCAGAACGGATGTACTCAAGGTTCTTATGGTCTGTCCAAACGACAAAAGGAACGGTCGCCCCCTCCAACCACTGTCGCCATTCGCCTAGGGCTAAGCGGATGGCGAGCAGTTCACGGTTACCCACATCATAGTTGCGCTCAGATGGCGACAGGCGATGAGAAAAATAAGCGCAAGGATGAACCTTATCGTCAGACTGGAAGCGCTGGGATAGAATGGCTCCCACGCCTACCTCTGAAGCGTCAACCTCGACAATGAATTGTCTAGTGACGTCAGGAGTAACGAGGATAGGAGCGGACGTAAAACGTTCTTTTAGAAGATCAAAAGCTCCCTGGGCGGAACCGGACCACTTAAAACACGTCTTGACAGAAGTAAGAGCTGTGAGAGGGGCAGCAACTTGACCGAAATTACGAATGAAACGCCGATAGAAATTAGCGAAACCTAAAAAGCGCTGCAACTCGACACGTGACCTTGGAACGGGCCAATCACTGACAGCTTGGACCTTAGCGGAATCCATCTGAATGCCTTCAGCGGAAATAACGGAACCGAGAAAAGTAACGGAGGAGACATGAAAAGAGCACTTCTCAGCCTTTACGTAGAGACAATTCTCTAAAAGGCGCTGTAGAACACGTCGAACGTGCTGAACATGAATCTCGAGTGACGGTGAAAAAATCAGGATATCGTCAAGATAGACAAAAACAAAGATGTTCAGCATGTCTCTCAGAACATCATTAACTAATGCCTGAAAAACAGCTGGCGCATTGGCGAGACCAAACGGCAGAACCCGGTACTCAAAATGCCCTAACGGAGTGTTAAACGCCGTTTTCCACTCGTCCCCCTCTCTGATGCGCACGAGATGGTAAGCGTTACGAAGGTCCAACTTAGTAAAGCACCTGGCTCCCTGCAGAATCTCGAAGGCTGATGACATAAGGGGAAGCGGATAACGATTCTTAACCGTTATGTCATTCAGCCCTCGATAATCCACGCAGGGGCGCAGAGTACCGTCCTTCTTCTTAACAAAAAGAACCCCGCCCCGGCCGGAGAGGAAGAAGGCACTATGGTACCGGCGTCAAGAGACACAGATAAATAATCCTCGAGAGCCTTACGTTCGGGAGCCGACAGAGAGTATAGTCTACCCCGAGGAGGAGTGGTCCCCGGAAGGAGATCAATACTACAATCATACGACCGGTGAGGAGGAAGGGAGTTGGCTCGGGACCGACTGAAGACCGTGCGCAGATCATGATATTCCTCCGGCACTCCTGTCAAATCGCCAGGTTCCTCCTGAGAAGTGGGGACAGAAGAAATGGGAGGGATGGCAGACATTAAGCACTTCACATGACAAGATACGTTCCAGGATAAGATAGAATTACAAGACCAATTAATAGAAGGATTATGACATACTAGCCAGGGATGACCCAAAACAACAGGTGTGAAAGGTGAACGAAAAATCAAAAAAGAAATAGTCTCACTGTGGTTACCAGATACTGTGAGAGTTAAAGGTAGTGTCTCAAATCTGATACTGGGAAGATGACTACCGTCTAAGGCAAACATGGGCGTAGGCTTGTCTAACTGTCTGAAAGGAATGTTATGTTTCCGAACCCATGCTTCGTCCATGAAACAACCCTCAGCCCCAGAGTCAATCAAGGCACTGCATGTAGCACCCGAACCGGTCCAGCGTAGATGGACCGACATAGTAGTACAGGATCTAGATGAAGAGACCTGAGTAGTAGCGCTCACCAGTAGCCCTCCGCTTACTGATGGGCTCTGGCCTCTTACTGGACATGAATTAACAAAATGTCCATCAAATCCGCAATAGAGGCACAGGCGGTTGGTGATCCTCCGTTCCCTCTCCTTAGTCGAGATGCGAATCCCTCCCAGCTGCATGGGCTCAGTCTCAGAGTCAGAGGAGGGAGATGGTTGCGATGCGGAGCAGGGAAACACCGTTGATGCGAGCTCTCTTCCACGAGCCTGGTGACGAAGATCTACCCGTCGTTCTATGCGGATGGCGAGAGCAATCAAAGAGTCCACACTGGAAGGAACCTCCCGAGAGAGAATCTCATCCTTGACTACTGTGTGGAGTCCCTCCAGAAAACGAGCGAGCAGCGCCGGCTCGTTCCAGTCACTAGAGGCAGCAAGAGTACGAAACTCTATAGAGTAATCCGTTATGGATCGATCACCTTGGCATAGGGAAGCCAGGGCCCTAGAAGCCTCCCCACCAAAAACTGAACGGTCAAAAACCCGAATCATCTCCTCCTTAAAGTTCTGGTAATTGTTAGAACAATCAGCCCTTGCCTCCCAGATAGCTGTGCCCCACTCTCGGGCCCGGCCAGTAAGGAGTGAAATGACGTAAGCAACCCGAGCTCTCTCACTAGAGTATGTGTTGGGTTGGAGAGAGAACACAATATCACACTGGGTGAGAAAGGAGCGGCACTCCGTGGGCTGCCCGGAGTAGCAAGGTGGGTTATTAACCCTAGGTTCCGGAGGCTCGGCAGGCCAGGAAGTAACAGGTGGCACGAGACGAAGACTCTGGAACTGTCCAGAGAGGTCGGAAACCTGAGCGGCCAGGTTCTCCACGGCATGGCGAGCAGCAGACAATTCCTGCTCGTGTCTGCCGAGCATGGCTCCTTGGATCTTGACGGCAGTGTTACGAGCCTCTGTAGTCGCTGGGTCCATTCCTTGGTCGGATCCTTCTGTTATGCAGGTGAATGAGGACCCAAAAGCGACTTGGCGAAAACAGAGTTTTTAATCCAGAAAGAAACTTTACAAAACAAAAAGCATAATACTACTCGTAAAGACGAGAACAGACAGGAGACTTGATCGAGAACTGCAGGTTGCCTCGGGAAGGCACTTGAACCTAGCAGACTCAGACACCTGCTCACCACGCAGCATCTGAGGGAAACACGACACGACAGGGCAAAACATAGACACAGCACGGTGAATTATAGATGAGGATCCGACGGGGCAGGAACGGAAAACAAGGAGAGAAATAGGGACTCTAATCAGGGAAAAGGATCGGGAACAGGTGTGGGAAGACTAAATGATTGATTAGGGGAATAGGAACAGCTGGGAGCAGGAACGGAACGATAGAGAGAAGAGAGAGCGAGAGAGTGAGAGAGGGAGGGGGAGAGAGAGGGATAGAAAGAGGGAAAGAACCTAATAAGACCAGCAGAGGGAAACGAATAGAAGGGGAAGCACGGGGACAAGACATGATAATTAATGACAAAACATGACAGATCTCTTCTTCCTCTACTTCCTCTGAGTCTATCAGATCTCTTCTTCCTCTTCTTCCTCGGAGTCTATCAGATCTCTTCTTCCTCTGAGTCTATCAGATCTCTTCCTCTTCTTCCTCTATCAGATCTCTTCTTCCTCTTCTTCCTCTGAGTCTATCAGATCTCTTCTTCCTCTACTTCCTCTGAGTCTATCAGATCTCTTCTTCCTCTACTTCCATATCTTGTTATAGATTTTTCCTCTTCTCCTCTTTTAGCATTTGTTTCATTCTCTCTGCCATTTTTGCTGCA
>NC_060193.1:12309680-12322180 GCF_021184085.1 Oncorhynchus gorbuscha
GTGCCGGGTGGAGATTATAACAGAACGTGGCCAAGATGTTCAAATGTTCATAAATGACCAGCATGGTTGAATAATAGTAAGGCAGAACAGTTGAAACTGGAGCAGGAGCATGGCCAGGTGGACTGGGGACAGCAAGGAGTCCTCATGTCAGGTAGTCCTGGGACATGGTCCTAGGGCCCAGGCCAGTTGAAACTGGAGCAGCAGCATGGCCAGGTGGACTGGGGACAGCAAGGAGTCATCATGTCAGGTAGTCCTGGGGCATGGTTCTAGGGCTCAGGTCCTCCGAGAGAGAGAAAGAAGGAGAGAAGGAGAGAATTAGAGAACGCACACTTAGATTTACACAGGACACCGAATAGGACAGGAGAAGTACTCCAGATAAACAAACTGACCCTAGCCCCCGACACATAAACTACTGCAGCATAAATACTGGAGGCTGAGACAGGAGGGGTCAGGAGACACTGTGGCCCCATCCGAGGACACCCCCGGACAGGGCCAAACAGGAAGGATATAACCCCACCCACTTTGCCAAAGCACAGCCCCCACACCACTAGAGGGAAATCTACAACCACCAACTTACCATCCTGAGACAAGGCCGAGTATAGCCCACAAAGATCTCCGACACGGTACAACCCAAAGGGGGGAAACCCAGACAGGCCGACCACAACAGTGAATCAACCCACCCAGGTGACGCACCCCCCCAGGGACGGCACGAGAGAGCCCCAGCAAGCCAGTGACTCAGCCCCCGTAACAGGGTTAGAGGCAGAGAATCCCAGTGGAAAAGGGGAACCGGCCAGGCAGAGACAGCAAGGGCGGTTCGTTGCTCCAGAGCCTTCCGTTCACCTTCCCACTCCTGGGCCAGACTACACTCAATCATATGACCCACTGAAGAGATGAGTCTCAGTAAAGACTTAAAGGTTGAGACCGAGTTTGCGTCTCTGACATGGGTAGGCAGACCGTTCCATAAAAATGGAGCTCTATAGGAGAAAGCCCTGCCTCCAGCTGTTTGCTTAGAAATTCTAGGGACAATTAGGAGGCCTGCGTCTTGTGACCGTAGCGTACGTATAGGTATGTACGGCAGGACCAAATCAGAGAGGTAGGTAGGAGCAAGCCCATGTAATGCTTTGTAGGTTAGCAGTAAAACCTTGAAATCAGCCCTTGCTTTGACAGGAAGCCAGTGTAGAGAGGCTAGCACTGGAGTAATATGATCAAATTTTTGGTTCTAGTCAGGATTCTAGCAGCCGTATTTAGCACTAACTGAAGTTTATTTAGTGCTTTATCCGGGTAGCCGGAAAATAGAGCATTGCAGTAGTCTAACCTAGAAGTGACAAAAGCATGGATTAATTTTTCTGCATCATTTTTGGACAGAAAGTTTCTGATTTTTGCAATGTTACGTAGATGGAAAAAAGCTGTCCTCGAAATGGTCTTGATATGTTCTTCAAAAGAGAGATCAGGGTCCAGAGTAACGCCGAGGTCCTTCACAGTTTTATTTGAGACGACTGTACAACCATTAAGATTAATTGTCAGATTCAACAGAAGATCTCTTTGTTTCTTGGGACCTAGAACAAGCATCTCTGTTTTGTCCGAGTTTAATAGTAGAAAGTTTGCAGCCATCCACTTCCTTATGTCTGAAACACATGCTTCTAGCGAGGGCAATTTTGGTGCTTCACCGTGTTTCATTGAAATGTACAGCTGTGTGTCATCCGCATAGCAGTGAAAGTTTACATTATGTTTTCGAATAACATCCCCAAGAGGTAAAATATATAGTGAAAACAATAGTGGTCCTAAAACAGAACCTTGAGGAACACCGAAATGTACAGTTGGTTTGTCAGAGGACAAACCATTCACAGAGACAAACTGATATCTTTCCGACAGATAAGACCTAAACCAGGCCAGAACATGTCCGTGTAGACCAATTTGGGTTTCCAATCTCTCCAAAAGAATGTGGTGATCGATGGTATCAAAAGCAGCACTAAGGTCTAGGAGCACGAGGACAGATGCAGAGCCTCGGTCCGATGCCATCAAAATGTCATTTACCACCTTCACAAGTGCCGTCTCAGTGCTATGATGGGGTCTAAAACCAGACTGAAGCATTTCGTATACATTGTTTGTCTTCAGGAAGGCAGTGAGTTGCTGCGCAACAGCCTTCTCTAAAATCTTTGAGAGGAATGGAAGATTTGATATAGGCCGATAGTTTTTTATATTTTCTGGGTCAAGGTTTGGCTTTTTCAAGAGAGGCTTTATTACTGCCACTTTTAGTGAGTTTGGTACACATCCAGTGGATAGAGAGCCGTTTATTATGTTCAACATAGGAGGGCCAAGCACAGGAAGCAGCTCTTTCAGTAGTTTAGTTGGAATAGGGTCCAGTATACAGCTTGAAGGTTTAGAGGCCATGATTATTTTCATCATTGTGTCAAGAGATATAGTACTAAAACACTTGAGCGTCTCTCTTGATCCTAGGTCCTGGCAGAGTTGTGCAGACTCAGGACAACTGAGGTTTGGAGGAATACGCAGGTTTAAAGAGGAGTCCGTAATTTGCTTTCTAATAATCATAATCTTTTCCTCAAAGAAGTTCATGAATTTATCACTGCTAAAGTGCAAGTCATCCTCTCTTGGGGAATGCTGCTTTTTAGTTAGCTTTGCCACAGTATCAAAAAGGAATTTCGGATTGTTCTTATTTTCCTCAATTAAGTTAGAAAAATAGGACGATCGAGCAGCAGTAAGGGCTCTTCGGTACTGCACGGTACCATCCTTCCAAGCTAGTCATTTTGAGTCTTTCTCTGGGTTGTTATGACAATAGAACACAGGACCACATTGTCACAACAACCAATGGGGGGATAATATTTGTTAATGACTGAGCCCTTACTGATGGAAATGTAGACATGATCTAAAAATACATTCTTTCCTATTTTAAAGGGGGAGAGAGAGAGAGAAAGAGAGAAAGAGAGAAAGAGAGAGAGAGAGATTTAAATAATCTTTATTGGGTCTGGGGGCCCACCACACAATAAATACTCATACAAAACCACAGTTACACATCAATTAAAAACACAACTCAATTCCTCCTCCACAGTAACTACACACAACAGCCTCTGAATACCCCATATGCTCAACAACAGAATAATATTGTTGACAAGTTTATAATAGGCAAACTCAACCCTCAGTCTCACTGCCAACATTCCCTCCAGCATTCCCACCACATCCACAGACCCCTGTCCCCGAATACTGTTCTTTCGGGTCTTCCATATCGCTAATTCTGCTGCCCCTAACACAAAATTAAGCAACACAACTACACCCCTTTGACTGAACCTATACTTTGGCCCAAATATATACAGTTGGGAAGAGAAAACCTCTCCCAAAGCTGAGAACCAATTAGTGATCAGGTCAATCATCCCAACCAACCTGGGACACGGTAAAAACAGATGTGCCAGAGATTCAGACTCAGCACAGAATGGACACCCCTCCCCAACAGTAGGGTCCAGGTGTACCAGATGCATGTCGGTGGCTATAGCTCCATGTATTATCCTCCATTGGAGGTCAGCTGTCCTCTTATCAATAGGCAGTTTGTATAATGATCGCCAGCAGCCTTTTGGGGAGGCACCTGGACCAAGCACACCCGCCCACCTCGTTGATTTTACCCCTTCCAGGGAAGAGGCATGGGACACCTTTACACATATTCTGTACATGGCCTTCTTTCCCACCTCCTTGAACTCCCCCAGCTCCGGGGTATCGAAGGAAAGCAGCATCCCCACGTCCTCCTCGAATGCCCCCATCGCAGCACTAACAATCAGTGCAGGGAACATATAATCCAGACCTTTTTTCCACCGATCAGAATTGGAAGTGTCAGTCACATACTGCAGATGAAGCACTGGCAACGACTCTCCAAGCCTGACAAAGACTCTCCAAGCCTGCATAACAGACTCATAAAATGGAGTCAGGCCAGGCAAATCACCCCCCTCCAGCTTTAAGAGGAAAAGGTGCTTGTCTAAGCCCAAACAGCCCGCTCTCCTCATCAGTGTGTAGGCTGTGTCGACCCAGCTAGAACCATCACTGTACAACAATCTCTGGGCTGCTTGGAGCCTGAAAGCCGTGATCCTAGAGGAAATGTCCACCAGGCCTTGCCCACCCTCGTGCAGTGGCAGGTACAGGGCTGCAGCTTTAATCCAGTGTTGTCCAGACCAGAATAAATTGACAAGGGTCCTCTGAAGCTCTTGTATCAGACCCTTTGGTGGCTGTAAAATCATTAGTCTGTGCCACAGGGTAGAGGCAGCAAGATTATTAGCTACCAGGACCCTTCCCCTATAAGACAGCTGGGGTAGCACCCATTTCCACCTTGACAGTCTGGCACACACTTTCTCCACTATACCCTCCCAGTTATTTTTCTGAAAGACATCGGAGCCTAGAAAAAAAAACTAAGTCTTCATCTCATCTCTGCCCCACTGAAGCCCCCCTGGTAACCGTGGAGCGGACCCCGTTTGAAGCCCCCTGGTAACCGTGGAGCGGACCCCGTTTGAAGCTCCCCTGGTAACCGTGGAGCGGACCCCATCTGAAGCCCCCCCTGGTAACCGTGGAACGGACCCTATTTGAAGCCCCCCTGGTAACGGTGGAGTGGACCCCGTTTGAAGCCCCCTGGTAACCGTGGAGCGGACCCTGTCTGAAGCCCCCTGGTAACCGTGGAGCGGACCCCGTCTGAAGCCCCCTGGTAACCGTGGAGTGGACCCCGTTTGAAGCCCCCTGGTAACCGTGGAGCGGACCCCATTTGAAGCCCCCCTGGTAACCGTGGAGTGGGCCCCATCTGAAGCCCCCCTGGTACCCGTGGAGCGGACCCCGTTTGAAGCTGACCTTCCCACAGCGCTTCACTCTTTCCCCAATTGACTCTAGCTGGGGAGGCCCTCTAAATACACCTTTAAAGAGTTTGAGAACCCAACATCCTCACTCCCTGTAATAAAAACTATCACATCATCTGCATACGCAGACAGTGCTATCGTGGGACCCTTCATTACACCTGGCACAGAGAAACCAGTAAGCTTCGCTCTTAAAAAACAAAGCATTGGTTCAATCACCAGACTATATAACTGCCCTGAAATTGGGCATCCCTGCCTGATGCCTCTTTGGACAGGGATGGGGCAACTCAAACCAGCCCCACCTTCACCATACACGAGGCCCCAGCATACAGTAAACTCATCCAAGACAAAAAAACATCCCCAAATCCAAAGGCTTTCATTGTTTTAAACAAGTACTGGTGGTCCACACGATCAAAAGCCTTCTCCTGACCCAAAGAAAGTAAGTTTACAAACATCTCTCTTATCAGAAACAAGTTATCAACGATAGAGCGATCAGGTACACAGTAGGACTGGTGGACCAAGAATCCCAGGTACTCTTTCAACCTGTTTGAGAGACATTTAGAAACAATTTTGTATTCTGCGCACAGCAAAGCAACAGGTCTCCAATTTTTTACGAGAGCCAAATCCCCCTTTTTTGGCAACAGTGAAAGCACCGCACGTTGACAAGATACAGGAAGAGAACCCTCATGAAAGGATTCACACACCACTTCATAAAAATCCTCCCAATAGACCCCTAAAAGTGCTTATAGAACTCAGATGGTAAACCATCAATGCCAGGGGCTCGGCCTGTTGAGAGCTGCATAACTGCTGTGGACAGCTCTTGCAGTGTAATGTCAGAGTCCAATGCGACCCTCTGCTCAGGTCGCTTTTGAGGAAGACCGTGTAACAACTGTTCAGTACACAGAGAGTCACAATCCTCCGCCTTATAAAGGGACGAGTAAAAATCCACTGCATGTTGACACATTTCAATATCATCCGTAGTCACCTTCCCATCAGGGAGACGAAGGCAGACCATCTGTTTACTTTGAAATGTCGACTGTCCTAGTGGTCTCCTTCCCATCAGGGAGACGAAGGCAGACCATCTGTTTACGTTGAAATGTTGACTGTCCTAGTGGTCTCCTTCCCTTCAGGGAGACGAAGGCAGACCATCTGTTTATGTTGAAATGTCGACTGTCCTAGTGGTCACCTTCCCATCAGGGAGACGAAGGCAGACCATCTGTTTATGTTGAAATGTCGACTGTCCTAGTGGTCACCTTCCCATCAGGGAGACGAAGGCAGACCATCTGTTTACGTTGAAATGTTGACTGTCCTAGTGGTCACCTTCCCATCAGGGAGACGAAGGCAGACCATCTGTTTACGTTGAAATGTTGACTGTCCTAGTGGTCACCTTCCCATCAGGGAGACGAAGGCAGACCATCTGTTTATGTTGAAATGTCGACTGTCCTAGTGGTCACCTTCCCATCAGGGAGACGAAGGCAGACCATCTGTTTATGTTGAAATGTCGACTGTCCTAGTGGTCACCTTCCCATCAGGGAGACGAAGGCAGACCATCTGTTTATGTTGAAATGTCGACTGTCCTAGTGGTCACCTTCCCATCAGGGAGACGAAGGCAGACCATCTGTTTACGTTGAAATGTTGACTGTCCTAGTGGTCACCTTCCCATCAGGGAGACGAAGGCAGACCATCTGTTTACGTTGAAATGTTGACTGTCCTAGTGGTCACCTTCCCATCAGGGAGACGAAGGCAGACCATCTGTTTACGTTGAAATGTTGACTGTCCTAGTGGTCACCTTCCCATCAGGGAGACGAAGGCAGACCATCTGTTTATGTTGAAATGTCGACTGTCCTAGTGGTCACCTTCCCATCAGGGAGACGAAGGCAGACCATCTGTTTATGTTGAAATGTCGACTGTCCTAGTGGTCACCTTCCCATCAGGGAGACGAAGGCAGACCATCTGTTTATGTTGAAATGTCGACTGTCCTAGTGGTCACCTTCCCATCAGGGAGACGAAGGCAGACCATCTGTTTATGTTGAAATGTCGACTGTCCTAGTGGTCACCTTCCCATCAGGGAGACGAAGGCAGACCATCTGTTTATGTTGAAATGTCGACTGTCCTAGTGGTCACCTTCCCATCAGGGAGACGAAGGCAGACCATCTGTTTATGTTGAAATGTCGACTGTCCTGGGTTTAAAAAAAGCGCTAGGAGCATCCATATCCTTGAGGGAGGCGAAACGAGACCTAATCAAGGCACCCTTCACTCTTTCATGCAGAAACGACCTCAGTTCATGTCTCTTGTCCTGTAAGTTCATGACTAGTCCAGGGTCGTTCTGAGTGAGCAGCTTCAAATCAATAGACTTGATGTCCTGTTCAAGGGCCTTGATAGTCTCTTTAACTTCAGTTTGAGACAGAGCAGGATACTGTTGACAAAATACTCGTATCTGGGCCTTCCCAACCTCCCACCATTGTCTCAAGGACTCAAATTCCCCTTTATAACCCTCCATTTTTCCCAAAACAACAAAAACCTGTCACAAAACATGACATCATGTAACAATTTAACATTAAAATACCAGTAAGATGATGACCTTCATAGACAGGACAAGTGAATATCAACAGTAACAATATGATGATCAGAGAAACCCACAGGAGTAATGGCACACCATCCAACCCTACTACAGTATTGCTCAGATACATACAACCTGTCTAACCTTGCTGCACTGACACAACCTTCATTCATTTTTAGCCATGTGTACTGCCTAACTTTTGCATTCCTTACTCTCCACACATCAGAAAGCTCAAACTCATTTAATAGGCCAGACAGGCAAGTGGCTGACCGCAGGTGAGGTTCTTCAACGGTGCGATCAACAGTAACAGTAACCTTGACCAATAAAACCCGACCCGTGACACTCTCTGTCGTAGATACCACAGTCACCCCTAAGCCTGAGGAAAACAAGATTGCCACCCCAGCACTGAAATTAGTACCATGACTGAGTACATGCTGCCCCTCCCACCACATACCCCAGTCAACCTCTTTAGCCTCATCACTATGTGTCTCCTGTAGGAAAACTACATTCAGCCTTTTCTGTTTTATTACTTCTAATACCCAAGCCCTCTTATTCCTGTCCCTTCCCCCATTAATACTGAGAGAACCTACCCTTCTACCTCCATGTAGAAAAGAGAAAGGAAAAGCAGAAGAAACCACAGAGAAACCAAAGAGAAAAAAGACACCCTATGAGGCATGATCATCATCATTGTTTTAATCTTCTCTTATTAACCTGACCACGTTTCCCACCACCTTTTGCTGCTGCAACAGCAGTAACACATTTTCTCAAGCGAAACCGCTTCTTCTCACTCAACTGGTCTCACTGGTCTTCTCACTCAACACCCCACCGTCTTCTGTAACATCACAGCTGACCTCACAAACTTATCAACATCAAAATAATCTGCCGATTTGATAGATTTCCCAAATGTCTGATCCACAAACCCATTTACCTCCTCTAGATGGTAAATTGAGTCGTCACCAGCTGCTATCATATCAAAAGAGATATCCATATTCTTCTCCTGATCCTCCTCAGCTGAGACCACAGACAACTGACTCGTACCAGGCATCTCCTCCACTACCTGGGAGCTTAGCTCCACGTGAACCCCCTCCTTTACCCCAGCACCCGTACAGGGCATCACCTCCACAACCTGGGAGTCTAGCTCCACATGAACCCCCCCCCCTTACCCCAGCACTCGTACTGGGCACCTCCTCACCAGTCTGAGGAACTGGCTCTTCAGATACATCCTTACCTTCTACAACAATATTTTTCTTCTGCATAAAATTTTCCTCTAATACAAGTTCCAACTCCGTGCCCTCATCACGAATAACTTGTTCCTCAGCAACAGGTGCTTGTGGCTGCTCTACTGCTGTCGGTCCATACATCAGTGGGCCCAGGCGTTACGATGACCCTCCCTGCGCCCCTCCCTCGGCCTTCTCCCTTTTCGGGCAAACATGTCGCTTATGACCAACATCCCCACAGTCAAAACACCGTTGACTGCTCAACCATACGATCTACCAGACACTCTTCTTTAAGAAGTACGCCATGCTCAACCATACGATCAACCAGACACTCTTCTTTAAGAAGTACACCATGCTCAACCATACGATCAACAAGACACTCTTCTTTAAGAAGTACGCCATGCTCAACCATACGATCAACAAGACACTCTTCTTTAAGAAGTACACCATGCTCAACCATACGATCAACAAGACACTCTTCTATAAGAAGTACACCATGCTCAACCATACGATCTACAAGACACTCTTCTTTAAGAAGTACGCCATGCTCAACCATACCATCAACCAGACACTCTTCTTTAAGAAGTACGCCATGCTCAACCATACGATCAACCAGACACACTTCTTTAAGAAGTACGCCATGCTCAACCATACGATCAACAAGACACTCTTCTTTAAGAAGTACACCATGCTCAACCATACGATCAACCAGACACTCTTCTTTAAGAAGTACACCATGCTCAACCATACGATCAACAAGACACTCTTCTTTAAGAAGTACACCATGCTCAACCATACGATCAACAAGACACTCTTCTTTAAGAAGTACACCATGCTCAACCATACGATCTACAAGACACTCTTCTTTAAGAAGTACACCATGCTCAACCATACGATCAACAAGACACTCTTCTTTAAGAAGTACACCATGCTCAACCATACGATCAACCAGACACTCTTCTTTAAGAAGTACACCATGCTCAACCATACGATCAACAAGACACTCTTCTTTAAGAAGTACACCATGCTCAACCATACGATCAACAAGACACTCTTCTTTAAGAAGTACACCATGCTCAACCATACGATCAACAAGACACTCTTCTTTAAGAAGTACACCATGCTCAACCATACGATCTACAAGACACTCTTCTTTAAGAAGTACACCATGCTCAACCATACGATCAACAAGACACTCTTCTTTAAGAAGTACACCATGCTCAACCATACGATCAACCAGACACTCTTCTTTAAGAAGTACACCATGCTCAACCATACGATCAACAAGACACTCTTCTTTAAGAAGTACACCATGCTCAACCATACGATCAACAAGACACTCTTCTTTAAGAAGTACACCATGCTCAACCATACGATCTACAAGACGCTCTTCTTTAAGAAGTACACCATGCTCAACCATACGATCAACAAGACACTCTTCTTTAAGAAGTACGCCATGCTCAACCATACGATCTACAAGACGCTCTTCTTTAAGAAGTACACCATGCTCAACCATACGATCAACCAGACACTCTTCTTTAAGAAGTACACCATGCTCAACCATACAATCAACCAGACACTCTTCTTTAAGAAGTACACCATGCTCAACCATACGATCAACAAGACACTCTTCTTTAAGAAGTACACCATGCTCAACCATACGATCAACAAGACACTCTTCTTTAAGAAGTACACCATGCTCAACCATACGATCTACAAGACACTCTTCTTTAAGAAGTACACCATGCTCAACCATACGATCAACAAGACACTCTTCTTTAAGAAGTACACCATGCTCAACCATACGATCAACCAGACACTCTTCTTTAAGAAGTACACCATGCTCAACCATACGATCAACAAGACACTCTTCTTTAAGAAGTACACCATGCTCAACCATACGATCAACAAGACACTCTTCTTTAAGAAGTACACCATGCTCAACCATACGATCTACAAGACGCTCTTCTTTAAGAAGTACACCATGCTCAACCATACGATCAACAAGACACTCTTCTTTAAGAAGTACGCCATGCTCAACCATACGATCTACAAGACGCTCTTCTTTAAGAAGTACACCATGCTCAACCATACGATCAACCAGACACTCTTCTTTAAGAAGTACACCATGCTCAACCATACGATCAAACAGAAGCTCTTCTTTAAGAAGTACACCATGCTCAACCATACAATCAACCAGACACTCTTCTTTAAGAAGTACACCATGCTCAACCATACGATCAACCAGACACTCTTCTTTAAGAAGTACACCATGCTCAACCATACAATCAACCAGACACTCTTCTTTAAGAAGTACACCATGCTCAACCATACGATCAAACAGAAGCTCTTCTTTAAGAAGTACACCATGCTCAACCATCTGATCAACCAGACACTCTTCTTTAAGAAGTACACCATGCTCAACCATACGATCAAACAGAAGCTCTTCTTTAAGAAGTACACCATGCTCAACCATCCGATCTACCAGACACTCTTCTTTAAGAAGTACACCATGCTCAACCATACGATCAAACAGAAGCTCTTCTTTAAGAAGTACACCATGCTCAACCATCCGATCTACCAGACACTCTTCTTTAAGAAGTACACCATGCTCAACCATACGATCAAACAGAAGCTCTTCTTTAAGAAGTACACCATGCTCAACCATCCGATCTACCAGACACTCTTCTTTAAGAAGTACACCATGCTCAACCATCCGATCTACCAGACACTCTTCTTTAAGAAGTACACCATGCTCAACCATACGATCAAACAGAAGCTCTTCTTTAAGAAGTACACCATGCTCAACCATCCGATCTACCAGACACTCTTCTTTAAGAAATACCACCACCGCTTTATTCATCTGGGATGCATAAGCAACATTCTCATATCCCACCTTCTCTCCTACGGCGACCAGAAACTCTTCCACCGTGACAGCAGCTTCAGTAACACACCTAAAGCCGTGCCGAAGTGACTGGGATGGCATCCCCATTCGGGCTGCCATCCCCGCCAAAATCAGGGTAATTTCGATACGAAAAACAAAATACTTAATTCTACCACAACAAAAATAATAACCTTGATCATGCACAGAAGAAAAACAAAAAATGCCACCAAGAAATAGAAAACCGAAAGAAAGTTGTGAATATCTAACTCTCCACCACACACGCACTCCTTCGCTCATACAATTCCCAGTATGCACCAAACACTCCCAGCATGCAGAGAGAGAGAGAGAGAGAGAGAGAGAACCAAATATTTTTACAAGACGTTATAAGGAGGTCATTATGCATTAATGTTTGTAACCTCACAGCCTCCATCATGATGATTAAGAGTTACTATAACGGATGATGTTGTGATCTCACAGCCTCCGTCATGATAATTAAGAGTTACTATAACGGATGATGTTGTAACCTCACAGCCTCCATCATGATGATTAAGAGTTACTATAACGGATGATGTTGTGACCTCACAGCCTCCGTCATGATGATTAAGAGTTACTATAACGGATGATGTTGTGACCTCACAGCCTCCGTCATGATGATTAAGAGTTACTATAACGGATGATGTTGTTACCTCACAGCCTCCGTCATGATGATTAAGAGTTACTATAACGGATGATGTTGTAACCTCACAGCCTCCGTCATGATGATTAAGAGTTACTATAACGGATGATGTTGTGACCTCACAGCCTCCACCAGACAGCTCCACCTACCTGTTAAATGTGGATGAGCTGTTAGTCAGTTCTTTAGATTTGATTTGATTGAACCTTTATTTAACGAGTCAAGTCAGTTAACCTCTCTGGGTATTCGGGACGGTAGCGTCCCACCTCAACAACATCCAGTGAAGGTCAACATCCAGTGAAGGTCAACAGAAATCCCACAATTAAAA
>NC_060193.1:12709680-12714680 GCF_021184085.1 Oncorhynchus gorbuscha
TTTAGAAAATATATATATCACAGGTGGTTGGTGGCACCTTAATTGGTGGGGGGGAGGGGGGGGGGACAGGCTCATGGTAATGGCTGGAGTGGAACAGGTGGAATGGTATCAAATACATCAAACACATGGTTTCCACATGGTTTCCACATGGTTTCCACATGGTTTCCTCATGGTTTCCACATGGTTTCCACATGGTTTCCACATGGTTTCCACATGGTTTCCCTGTGTTTGATGCCATTCCATTTGCGCCGTTCCAGACATTATTATGAGCCGTCCTCCACTCAGCAGCCTCCACTAAACTATATATATGTTGATCTGTTTTTAGTTTACTGTAAGTAGTATCCCCAACCGCCCACCCTAATGGGGCAAACTGCTCCCAGGGCAATCAATGATACTTATTATTAGCATTTTCAAAATGATCTATAAGTAACTTCTTTGAGTTAAACAATAGATTTTGAGATACTTTAGGATGGATTTCATATTGACTGCAGACTCCATGTGAAATATCATACCAGTTCTAATGATGACAATTTTTTAAAATAATTTAACCTTTTTTGATGAACCTCCTTTAAATGTTCACACCCAATGGAACAAAAACATGAGCTCTGATTTATGCCCTTACTAATTTTGTAATTTGTTTTGTAAAGGAATGGCGAAAATAAAAGAGGGGGCAGTACATCAAAACCTCATCATAGTGAGGATATTAATCATGTGCAACGTAATTTGGTTCCGATATTTGACTTATTTAATTGAAATAAGATACCTAGACTTTAGCTTTTAAGGTTCAATGACTCTGAAATTCCAAAATAAAACATATAAAATTGATTTTTAACGCACTAATCTTCAGGGACCATTTTGCCCCATAGAGTGCCCCCCCCCCCCCCCCCCCGACAACACACACCCTTTCTTAAGTTTAATTTTTTTATTGAATAATAATAAAGAAAATAACAGATGAATTCTTATTTCCCTTCAACATGTGTTTGCTTAAGGATAGCCAGTGTGCACATACTGTATCTAAATATTACCAAAAGTTGCCTTTTTATGTCAGAATATAGACATTTCTCTTAGGGTGGACGTTACCCTATGACATAACATAAGCACGCTGCATTCATGAATCCTCCGTTCATCCACATGATGAGAAAGAAAGACCATAGCCTTTCCTAACTTTGGGATCCACCATTTCATGCATATGATTACATTAATTACAAATCAATTGATTACTAAGCAATTAGTATTAAAATAGGGTATGCATGCCATTTCTATTCTATTTCATACTGTGCAGTAAACATGAACTACAAATGAACTTTTACTACTGTATAGCCTAATCATTTTTTCTCTTTAATTGTGTTCAATATTAAATGTTGATATTGTCATGTTTCTAGGCCTACTTTAGCAATGTATTCAAGTCAAATTGCGAGAGAGTGAGACAGAGAGAGAGTGAGAGACAGAGAGTGAGAGAGAGAGAGCGCCGAGAGAGAGTGAGAGAGCGAGAGAGAGTGAGAGAGAGAGAGAGCGAGAGACAGAGAGGAGAGAGCGAGAGAGCTAGAGAGAGAGAGTGAGAGACAGAGAGAGAGAGAGCTAGAGAGAGAGAGATTGAGAGAGAGAGTGAAAGAGCAAGAGAGCTAGAGAGAGATTGAGAGAGAGTGAGAGAGAGAGAGCGAGAGAGAGAGTGCAGGAGAGAGAGAGAGAGAGTGAGGGAGAGAGAGAGAGAGAGAGAGAGAGAGAGAGAGAGAGAGAGAGAGAGAGAGAGAGAGAGAGAGAGAGAGAGAGAGAGAGAGTGGGGGCTATACTGGTGATGATGGTGTGGGGTTAGACAGGATAGCCTAGCCTACTACGAGGGGGAGAGGGTTTGTAGGAGGGGCTTAAACTTATACATCTCTTATATTGAAAGTTCGAGCCAGTGGCTGGGATAATTTGTATTTTATCCTGAAACTGAACATTAGCCGCTGTAACCATCCACCTCTCGCACCTGGCAATACACCTGCCTGTTGTTACCGTCAACACCCGCACGAGACCTCCGGGCTTCACTAACGGTAAGAGGGAAAACATTCCACCGGCCGGCAGCGCTAGATATTTGGAGCACGTTGTCGGCTGTGAACATAGTCTAGCCTATCGATCACTTACGATAACGGTATCCATCTATGATCGATCATTATGATTTCGTAATATTGTTTAAATAATATTCTAACATTTTTTTTTCTTCTCACTTCTAAATACTGTTTTCATAGAAGGCAACGTAGCCTATAGCCTACGTGTGGTCGCGTTTTCTGCATAACCTTCAGTCTCTGTACCAAGCCTTTTCTCATATTAGGAACCGATTATCCCACCATCATATTCTTATCCGCCATTTTGTGTCCAATTTAAGGAATTTATAAGAGACTGAGTAACGGGATGGTAAAGCTAACACAATGATTCGATATGGATAGTCGAATGAAACGGGTTCATCCTCCACATTTGTAGCCTTATGTAGGTTTGCTATTTTACTGTATAGCATTATGGCATTGTGTGTCTGTCTGTGTTCTAGGCCTATATGCAATGCATAGGGATGAATGATGCCGGTAGCCCATATGATTGAATATAGATATGATCAAAGATTCATCCAATCACCGTTGAGGATGCAATGCTGTACCTGACAGCGCCTCAGACTACTTCAATAAATGCATAGTCTGAAACGAAAAAGAAAACACACATATGTTTATCAGATATCACCTTGCGGCATCACTTTTGTGATATTTGTTTCTTCTTATATCCAATGCTAGCTATGCAGTCAATGTGGAACGCTGAAAGCCCCGGTTAAAGCAGTCCCATACGGACAGATGGGGGCGGGCAGAATAGGGGGATATAACGGGGCAGAGTTGCCAAGTTATGATGAATAATTCCTTTATCCACAACATTGATTCGGAGTATTCCTTAAATTTCGGGCGCGTACATGTGTTCTATGAAAACGTATGTGCGCAATGCCATGGCAGCGGTAAGGGAGCCTCTGAGCGGTGCGCCCGCCTCCAGTGTGTCTACATACAGCATGTGCTTGGGTAGGAGAGTCGTGACAACTACAATTGTGAGGTTCTCTATACGCTGGTGCACGTGTGGTGCCATTTACGTAGGTCCCTAGGTAGGCCTATAAGCTTAGGCTATTTCTCAGAAATGAGCTATAACAGCAATTCCTGTAATTCTAGGTATACATTTACCTTCAATTGTAAAGACAATGTAAATGCGCACATTTTATGCATTCATTATGGACAATGGCTATTTTCTAGCCTATGGCGGGTTTTATTTCTCCACATTCCATTGGGGTTGAGATACTCGGTCACGGGCAGCACGAGGAGTTGAGTGCTGGAGACGGGAGTGAGACTTATTTCTTATATCCAACCTGCCCATACAGTGCGCGTGCCGTGCGCTCGCGTGTCTGCTCCTTCCCTCGGCCTGCCTTGTGATCTGATTCCACTTGACAGTTTGGAATTCGGGAATGAAAGAGGGGAGACGTGACTGTGTACTCATGATTAGACGCATCAAGGGACAGTTGGAAGATGAGAGCAGATTCGGAGCATCAACTGCCCAACATTTTATAGATAGACACGTTTCTCTTTCATCCCACTCTGTCATTCTCTCTCTCTCCAGGCCCTCTTGCTCTCACTCGACCTCTCTCCCTTTACTCTTATGCATTCTCTCACTTTCGCTCTCTTTCTCTATCTCCCCCTCTCTCTCTATTTCCAACCCCTCTCTCTCTATCTCTATCTCCCCCTCTCTCTCGCTTTCTCTCTCTATCTTCCCCCTCTCTATCTCCCACCCTCTTTCCCCTACCCCCTCTCTATATATCCCCCTCTCTCTATCTCCCACCCTCTCCCCCCTCTATATATCCCCCCTCTCTCGCTTTCACTCGTTCTGTTTCTATCTCTCTTTTCCTCTCACTTTTATTGTATATATCTATCTCTCTATCTGTCTCTGTTGTCTGTCTTTCTCTCTCCTCCAACGCTGTCTCAGTCAAACAAACACCTTGTAGCATCATCCATCCTTCCATCTCTCTGCACCTTGCACATTTACAAGTTTCTAGCAAGTTTCTTATATGCTAGCATCCTTCCATCTGTCTACATAGGGTATAGGGTGCTATTTGGGACATAGCCTGGGAGATTATTCAGTCTATAGGTGCTGGTGAGGCAGAGGGGGAGAAGTGGGGGACCAGAGGTGAGGGGGAGGAGGCGGAGAGCCTGGCACTATTGTCCCGCCTGAGCAGTTTTATGTTTTATCATGAAGGGCCCCTAATACTTACTCATGGTTGATCGGGGCAACTGCAAAGTCATCTAGGGAGTAAAGCTTTAGTTTGTGCGCACACACACACACACACACACACACACACACACACACACACACACACACACACACACACACACACACACACACACACACACACACACACACACACACACACACACACACACACACACACACACACACACACACACACACACACACACACACACACACGCTCTTACATCTGCTCCCCCCTTCATCCGTTCTCTTTTTCATCCATTCACCCCCTCTTTTACACACACGTGCACACAGCACACACCCATAACTCTATAAACACTCAATCACCACCCGCTCTCCACCCGTTATTCATTCGCCTGGTCACATTCATCCACCCCTACCCCCTCCCTCCCGTCCTTTTTCACCCAAAAGCAATTCTGGTGAAGCTCATTGATTCAGACTCACTGGGGTGCCCTCTATAGCCACACAGTGCTGAGTACTGACTCTGCAGTACACATACGCACACACACGCACACGCACACGCACACGCACACACACACACACACACACACACACACACACACACACACACACACACACACACACACACACACACACACACACACACACACACACACACACACACACACACACACACACACACACACACAGAGTTGGTCCTCATGCATAGCCTACATACTGATCCAAGAAAAGGTCTGTATTTTTCCACCATAATGGTTAAGGTTAGGTGTAGG